>NC_047119.1:74168310-74468310 GCF_902500255.1 Thalassophryne amazonica | reverse complement strand
GCGGATCAGGTGACCCTGAAACCATCCCTTAGTTATGCTGCTATAGACGTAGACTGCTGGGGGGTTCCCCATGATGCACTGTTTCTTCTCTTTTTGCTCTGTATGCACCACTCTGCATTTAATCATTAGTGATTGATCTCTGCTCCCTCCACAGCATGTCTTTTTCCTGGTTCTCTCCCTCAGCCCCAACCAGTCCCAGCAGAAGACTGCCCCTCCCTGAGCCTGGTTTCTGCTGGAGGTTTCCTTCCTGTTAAAAGGGAGTTTTCCTTCCCACTGTAGCCAAGTGCTTGCTCACAGGGGGTCGTTTTGACCGTTGGGGTTTACATCATTATTGTATGGCCTTGCCTTACAATATAAAGCGCCTTGGGGCAACTGTTTGTTGTGATTTGGCGCTATATAAAAAAAAAATTGAAAATTGAATTGATTGTATGTATATATGTGTGTATGTATATATGTGTATGTGTGTATGTATATATGTATATATGTGTATGTATATATGTATATATGTGTATGTATATATGTATATATGTGTATGTATATATGTGTATGTATATATGTGTATGTATAATATGTATGTATATGTGGGTGTGTATGTATGTATATATACATATATATATTTATGTTTACATTTATATAAATATGTACATATGTAAGTTTATTGATACATAAAAAGACTTTTCCTTTTCTTTCCTCCTTGTTTCCCCCCTTACATCACTTACATCATTATCACCAGATCAGGGTCGGCAAGTGGGGGTCTGTTGCTCAAGGTCTCCCCCTTCTGCCAGCAGACTCCAAAACCTTGTCTTTTAATGCAGAGCCTAGGACATTCAGCAAAGGGTGGACCTGTGTCAGGGGGCGACCCCTCTCTGGCAGCAGGTTTACAAAATACTTTGCATCTTTTAATGCACCACACACATGACAAATGGGGAAGGGGGAAAAAAAAGAAAATAATAATAATAATAATGATAATGATAAATTAATAAAAAAGTTAAGGTAATTAAATTAATAAAATAAAATGAATGTAGCATAATTGTATATATGTATATGTATTATGTGTATACATGTGTGTATAGGTGATGTATGTGTGTATTTGTATGTTCGCATGTATGATGTACATATATATATATATATATACATATATATATGTATATATATATATATATTATATATATATATATATATATATATATATATATATATATATATATATATATATATATATATATATATATTGAGACAGAATTACCATCGACACACACAAGAATAGTCCTTTTAAATAGTCATTTTCTGAGTAAATGTGGAGAATTTATTGACATATGAAAATGGCTTAAGGAATGACACCAGCAATATCAATAGCAATTAAAAAAAATGGTAGTATAATAATAATAGAAATAAAAAAAAATTTTTGATTGACAATAATTATTGTCATTATTACTGTCTATTATGGTGGGAATTGTTTTTATCATCATTATTATTATTATTATTATAGATACTCATCACTAATATATGATATCAATTACATAGTAATAAAAAGGAATATTTGGTCACACTCGGTAGTCGTAATAACGTATGGGTATTTGGGGGTGGGATTAAATAAGTTCGTCTTCATCCCACCCCTTTTCAGGTTAAGTGCGCGGGTATGTATGCGTGTATGTTTGTATCTCCTGTTCTTTTTAACCCAATGTGGGTAAATGTAGATGTCAAAGAAATGCTTATTTTGTAAAACTCAAAATAAATGATCAATCAGTCAATATGTATGTATATGTACGTGTATATGTGTGTGTATATATGTATATGCATATATGTAGTATGCATGTGTATATATGTATACATGTGTGTGTGTGTATGTATGTATATGTGTGCGTGTATATATATGTGTATATGTGTAGAGGTATGTATATGTATGTGTAGGTATAAATGTATGTATGTGTATATATATTTATGTTAGTGGGTATGTATATAGGTATATATGTGAGTGTGTATATGTGTGTGTATAAGTGTATATATATATATAATGTGTGTGTGTGTATGTATGTATATAGGTATATATGTGAGTGTGTATATGTGTGTGTATAAGTGTATATATATATATAATGTGTGTGTGTGTATGTATGTATATAGGTATATATGTGAGTGTGTATATGTGTGTGTATAAGTGTATATAATGTGTGTGTGTGTATGTATGTATATAGGTATATATGTGAGTGTGTATATGTGTGTGTATAAGTGTATATATGTATATAATGTGTGTGTGTGTATGTATGTATATAGGTATATATGTGAGTGTGTATATGTGTGTGTATAAGTGTATATATATATATAATGTGTGTGTGTGTATGTATGTATATAGGTATATATGTGAGTGTGTATATGTGTGTGTATAAGTGTATATATGTATATAATGTGTGTATATGTATGTACGTATACAGGTATACGAGGTCTGTCAATAAAGTAACGGTCCTTTTTATTTTTTTCTAAAACTATATGGATTTCATTCATATGTTTTTACGTCAGACATGCTTGAACCCTCGTGCGCATGCGTGAGTTTTTCCACGCCTGTCGGTGACGTCATTCGCCTGTGAGCACTCCTTGTGGGAGGAGTCGTCCAGCCCCTCGTCGGAATTCCTTTGTCTGAGAAGTTGCTGAGAGACTGGCGCGTTGTTTGATCAAAATTTTTTCTAAACCTGTGAGACACATCGAAGTGGACACGGTTCGAAAAATTAAGCTGGTTTTCAGTGAAAATTTTAACGGCTGATGAGAGATTTTGAGGTGATTCTGTCGCTTTAAGGACTTTTCACGGTGCAAGACGTCGCGCTGCGCTCTCAGGCGGCGTCGTCAGCCTGTTTCAAGCTTAAACCTCCACATTTCAGGCTCTATTGATCCAGGACGTCGTGAGAGAACAGAGAAGTTTCAGAAGAAGTCGGTTTCAGCATTTTATCCGGATATTCCACTGTTAAAGGAGATTTTTTTAATGAAAGACGTGCGGACGGATCCGCGCGTCGGGACGCAGCCGACGCGGTGCGGCGGCACAGGAAAAACACCTCCGTGTTGATAACCATTTGTAAAATCCAGGCGGCTTTTGATGGCTTTCAGTGGAGTGAGTATATGAGAAATTGTTTAACAGGCAGGACATGTTCCAACTTGTCCTTAAGGCTTTCAACAGAGGTGTTTTTCCTGTGGCGGAGCGTCGTGGTGGCTGCGTCCCGACGCGCGGACCCGTCCGCACGTCTTTCATTAAAAAAATCTCCTTTAACAGTGGAATATCCGGATAAAATGCTGAAACCGACTTCTTCTGAAACTTCTCTGTTCTCTCACGACGTCCTGGATCAATAGAGCCTGAAATTTGGAGGTTTTCAGCTTGAAACAGGCTGACGACGCCGCCTGAGAGCGCTGCACGACGTCTCGAACCGTGAAAAGTCCTTAAAGCGACAGAATCACCTCAAAATCTCTCATCAGCCGTTAAAATTTTCACTGAAAACCAGCTTAATTTTTCGAACCGTGTCCACTTCGATGTGTCTCACAGGTTCAGAAAAAATTTTGATCAAACAAAGCGCCAGTCTCTCAGCAACTTCTCAGACAAAGGAATTCCGACGAGGGGCTGGATGACTCCTCCCACAAGGAGTGCTCACAGGCGAATGACGTCACCGACAGGCGTGGAAAAACTCACGCATGCGCACGAGGGGTTCAAGCATGTCTGACGTAAAAACATATGAATGAAATCCATACAGTTCTTGAAAAAAATAAAAAGGACCGTTACTTTATTGACAGCCCTCGTATATGCACGGCCCGGGCAGAGGGTCACCCCCTAGAGCCTGGTCTGCTTGAGGTTTCTTCCTAAGAGGGAGTTTTTCCTCACCACAGTTGCCTAGTGCTTGCTCTGGGGGTCGGCAGGGTTAATATGGAGTGACTTGGGCCAAGTTTGCTGTGATTTGGCGTTTTATACATAACATACTTATACATGAATTGAAGTGTAATTGAATATTGAAGTGTATGTCTGTGTTGATATGTAGTGTGTTGTGAATTTGTGTATATGTTGTTATGACTGTTATAATTGTTGGACTCATTCTAGCAGGGGTGGGCGTTGATAAGCTTTGTTTCTGCCCACACCTTTTCGGACTCACAGGCTTGTTTCTATAACATTCATATTATTGGTATGTTTCTGTTCTTTCAGATTTGTGTGTGTGCGCCGAATAAATCCATTCATTCCATAGATGTCTTTGCTTTTTGAATTTGTCAGAGAAACCAAAATTTTTTTTTACCTGAAATTCATTAGTTAAGCATAGGTTCAATTTTAGGTTATCTGTTATTAGTCTTTTTTTGGGATACACTGGAGTGAATTTTTGGCTAAGTTCATATATAGAATTGATAAAATATGTGTTAAAATTATTTGCAATACTTACGCTATCATTAAAAATTTCATTACAACATTTAATTTGTGTAATTTCACATTTTGATGATCTTTGCCCATCAATTTATTGAGTGTTTCCCATAAGGCTTTATTATTGCCTTTTGCTTCTTTTATTTTATTTAGAAAAAAATTCACTTTAGCTTTCCTGAGTTCTGATGTTACTTTGTTCCTCATCCCTTTAAATACTATGTGATCTGTATTCCGGCCTGATTTTAAAAACTTTTTTAACGCCATATCTCTAATTTTCATCATTTGCCTCAAGGTCTCATTTAACCAGGGTATATTTTGCTTTTTATCTTTTATTGGTACTGTCTTCCTGTATTTAGACAATATGTCTTGGATTGTGCTTATTATTTGATTTGCCGCGTCTTCGCAATCGGGTCCTACAATTTTTCTATTCCAGTTAATCAGCCCAAGATCATTTTCCAAAGGTTCTAAGTTTCTTTTTGGAATAATATCTGTTATGGTTTGGACGCGGATTGAGGAGCGATCCAGCGTCTGACTGAACCCAGCGTCAAATAACCAGAAGCAGTTCCAAAAGAAACAAGTTTTATTTTTTCCCCTTGTGCTGTACATGAAATACTAAATAAGTGTGGTGAGGTGAAGAGGCGGCGCGCTTTCTCAGCGTCTCAACAAATCAGAGCCCAAACGTTTTGGACTCAGGAATTCCGCCAACACCCCCCCAGGTGGCTTTTCCCAGGACTGTACTCTGTGAAGGAGGAACAGAGGTGACTCTTCTGCAGCACACCCTCCCCAGAGATCAGCCCCAAAACACACCTGGGAGGAAAATAAACACAAAAACAGCAAAACAATGCCCAGCCAAACCCCCCAACACACAACAAATATCTACACATTTTACCTTTATTTCTCTATTTTGATTTTTAGTCCTAAATCGGGATAATTTATGTTATGTGCCGACGTGGGTTGAGGAGCGGACCTGCGTCTGACTGAACCCAGCGCTAAATAACCAGAAAGCGGTTCCAAAAACAAAACAATTTTATTTTCCCCTCTTGTGCAATACTCGGTGTACAACATAAAAGTGCATTTGTCTGGCGGAGTGAAGGACGGCACGCTCTCCAGCGCCCAAAGGGTTCGAAGCCCGGCGCTTCTGGACTCAAATTCACCGCCCAGGTGGACACGACAAACTGACTCTGTGAAGGATAGAAGAGGTGAGGTAAGTCAACAGCTACAACTAATATCCTTCAAAGGCACACACTATCAGCAACACATTCAGGTCTGAATTTAAGCTTTATGTAAATGAGCAGCTTCTCACAACAGGTGGAGGATCATCAGTCCGCACGCCACGGCCGTGAGAAGCGAGCTGCACAATTCTCATCAATATTCAAATATACTGCATAACAAAATACCAAATTACTATTAACACTTATTCAGACAATCAATCACCTCTGATGTGTGCTGACAGCATGTGTCCCTCACCCATCCTCCTTCACAGGCACGATGTGTCAAACCCAGGCGCGGTCCTCAGCGTCTCACAAACGAACGTCACAAGGTCGAGTTCCCGGCAATTCTGCTCAAATCACTTATGGCTTAAATGCAGAATGCCATCTCATTATCTGCTTCAGCTGAAAGTCTTTAAGGTTGCACGTGAGCATCATCCACAGATGCTGCAAATCATGCTGATGAGGGTGAAGGACTCTTCTGCCAGCACCTTCTCCACAGACAAAAAAACAGTTTGCATACCACCTGGAGAGCAAAGAAAAGAAAACAACACAAAAACATCCAGCCAAACCCCCCAACACACAACAGTACCCCCCCATCAACGGGAAGCCTCCTGGCGACCGAACAGACCAGGCCCGAGAACAGCACCTCCCTCCGGGGTCCATGACAGCAAGCAGACGGCGTAACGCTCCCAAGGTCCACAGCAGACAGCAGGACAGGGCACCGCGGCTGGAAGGCCAGCTGGCATCAACAAAACCCCAAAAAAGTCCCATATACAACCCAACATACAAGAAAAACACAAAACCCACCCAAAACCTCCCCAGGGGACCGTCCCATCCAACCCCGGGAAGAAAAGAAAAACTCCCAAATGCAAAAACCCAACACAGCCCCAACAACACAATACAAACACAAATTCACAAAGAAAAATAACAAACAACCCCCCACCCCCCCCACCAGCACGATATGCAGAGCCCAACCCCCCCCCAGAAGACCTTTACCGCCAGTTCCAGGAGAGACAACCAAAACCGGAATCCTACAGAGGTCCCCAGGTTTACATGGAGGAGCTGCGCCCCCCAGACGACCGTACCATCAACCCCAGGAGGCCCCCTCCCCACAACCCAGGAACCCCAGACCCGGCCACACTTGGTTAGTCGGCCCCACAATCAATTCCCCCCCAGAGGACCGTCCCATCAACCCTGGAGGTGGAACCTGGAAGGAAGCGTAAAAACACAAAAATCCAACCCCCGGCGGACTTCATTAAAACACCCCGGGGGCAAAAAAACAACTGGAAAACCCTGTTACCTCCCCCAGCACCCCGAAAGACCCCAGATCACTCCCAGAGCCAGTCGTTAGCTCCATTTTGGCGAACGGCACAAAATTACTAAGCCGGGGAAGGAAACAGGAAAAACTAACCCGGTCCCAACCCCGAAGCGCAGCGGAAAACCGGAAATATGTCCGGTGCCCCTACCCGACCATACCACCAGCCTATCGGGAGGGGCGGAACTACCGAAATGGCGAACGGCAACAGATCGGCCCACCCCTCCGACTGAGGTATGTTCCCGCTGCACCACACCCCGGTAACACCAATGACGAACGGTCAAAGGCCCACCGAGGCTGGAGTGGAACCGGGCCCTAACCAAACCCAAAAAAACGCCCCTGACAACCCCCCCCCTAGGTGCAGAGGTCTTCTGAGAAACACTCAGCGTGACCAACCTGCACCACCCCACAACCCACAAGACAAACGGTCTTAGGGCAAATGAGGTTGGGGTTAGGGAAGCAGGGAAATAAAAAACAACAAAACAAAACGACCCAATCCCAAACAGAAAATACCTAAGTTTAAATAATAAAAACCAACGATTGGCTGAGTCCAGCCGAGCTCCGAACCGCCAGTCATTCACTCCACCAGAACCGCCTCTAAACACCCAAACAATTTATAACCCCTTACAAAAAAAACAAAAACAGCCCACATAACTAATTTTTTTTTTTTTTTTTGTGTCCATTATTGTGCCTGTCCCAGAACACCTGGAGATACGTCATCACTATCTTTCTTGACGCTTATGTGACGGGGCAATATGGCGGCTTCAGCTCGTCCGAGCTGCATGGGCTCATCCGCAAGAGGAGCCAGAGGTCCCATCGGAGGAGTCTCAGCGGGGCGAAGAAGAGGCAGCCCAGATCTGTGTCGGGGAAAGCCCCGAGACGAAAAGACCCGCTCTGATGTCCGCCCTCTCTCACGTCCACGCTCCTTTATCCGATCATCTAGACGAATAACCAAAGATATTAGCTCATCTAAATCTTTTGGTTCGTCACGGACTGCTAGCTCGTCTTTTAATGAATCGTTCAAACCATCCACAAATACTCCTCTTAAAGCTGCGGCATTCCAACCGGACTGAGCAGAAAAAATTCAAAAATCCACGGAATAATCCGCCGCACTCCGCCTCCCCTGCCTGAGATTCAGCAACCGTTGGGCAACGGTATTTGTTTTCACCGGATGGTCAAAAACCAATCGGAACTCCCGAGGGAAATCCTTAAAGGATCCTAACAATGGAGAGTTATTACTCCACAATGCAGTGACCCAAGCTAAGGCGTCACCTCGGAGCAAATTTGTCACATATGAGACACGGCTACCATCAGAAGAGAAGGAAGCCGGTTGCTGAGCAAAAACCAGAGAACATTGCATCAAAAACGGAGCACAGGCTTCAACGTTTCATGCATAAGGCTCCGGATTGGTTCGGAAGCCGAATCTCTGGGTGACAGAGTTATCTGCACCGGTTATCTGCAAAGTGCTGCACATAAAAATGATTATACAACTATACAAAACAATAAACCCACTCAGATACTAATAAATAAATAAACATAAAAACAATAAAACAATAAATAAACAAAACACTAGGCCAAAGACAACAGAGGACCATAGAACTCATGCAGAGCTAAAAGCCAGAGAATAAAAGTGGGTCTTCTTATTATGTGACTTAAGGGGGAGTAAGGTTTTAACCAGGTCTCTGAGAGACACAGATAGTCTAAATTTGAGTCCGACAGAAGATGTTGAAGCTGTTCCGCTTTTGAAAATATGCTTCTAATATTTATGTGCCCCCCAAATATGCCCTTTGGTTTTAACTTTCAATCCCATAAAACCCTGGCATGATTAACAGTTTGAAATAACTTTGTTGCTTTCTGTTTTGTAGTCGCTATATGCATATTTTTAACGTCCTGATTTATTTTCTTACTGGTCTGAATCGGTGTATGCAATCCACTATTGACGGTGGGATGTTCATCGTCAGCTGCTGGTGGTGTTAGCTCCCCTGCTAGCACCGCTGAAGCTGAAGGCCTCGCGGCTACTAGGCTGCTACTATCCATAGGCGGGGTTCCGCCACAGGTCGCTGGCAGGGCTAGCTCCCCCCTAGCACCGCCGATGAAGTTGAAGGCCTCGCGAATGCTAGGCTGTTGTTAGCTGTGGGCAGGGTCCTGTCCAGGTCCGCTGGTGGTGTCAGCTCCCCCGCCAGCACCGCCGATGGAGTTGAAGGTCTCGCGACCGCTAAGCTGTTATTAGCCGCGGGCGGAGTCCCGTCCAGGGCCACTGGTAGCATCAGCTCCCCCGCTAGCGCCACTGAAGTGGCCGAAAGTCTCGTGACTGGTGGGTTGTTGTTAGCCGTCGATGGCATCCCGTCACGAACCACTGACGGTGTTATCTCCTGGTAATGGACGCAATTTGCTTGAATATTGCGTCACTAGACTCATCACAATCCTCATAGAAATCCAGCAATCCATATTTCACTCCCTCCGATGAACTAAAATACTGAACGGTGTAAGGAAACACCTTTGTGTGACCAGAATTTGATGCATCAGAACAGACGCTGAAATACTGGGCTTTGTCAAGCTCTGCTGACAAATGTTGTTGACTAAATGGTGCCAACACATTTTCCCGGATTTTTTTTTTTTCCGGGACAGATCATGAAAATCCGGGACAATCAGGAAAAACCGGGACAGGTGGCAACACTACGCACGAGTAGAGAAAGTACAGAGAGTAAAAGCAGCTCCACGTTTTTTTTTTTTTTTTTTTTAACATGTTCACTCGGGTTGACTCCGTGCGCGCGCACACACACACACACAGACCGACAGCTCCGTCGGTAAACTGCGTATTTTAAACGGCTTTGAACAAGACGGCCACTGTTTTAATCGGCCGTCTTATCCAAATTTGAACGTCCAAATGACGGCAGGACGGCTCGCTGCCTAAAATTATGAATGGAGAGAAAAACAAAAACTTAAATAAAATAAGACTCGTCGACTACTAAATTAGTTGTCGACAGTTTCAATAGTCAACGTAGTCATGACTAGTTGACTAGTTGTGGCAGCCCTAGTTAAGAGCCAAAGTGCTAGCATGTAGGCTATCATCCTGAGGTAACCTAACTTACCTTCATAGTTGTGTATATAGCTGGACACATACAGTTTAAAACCTTTGTCCTTTTTTGACGTTGGTGTCTTCGATGTCGCTTGAATAATCCGATGTACATCGTTTATGGTTATCCTCGGCAGGTCTTGTAGTGATCGTGTAAAAAACGCCATAGTTAACGTCGTCTACGGCCTACCGGATGTACTTGAGCTGTCTGAAAAGTCCGGAAGCTTCAGAACGTAAGTTTGTGGCATTATCTTCCAATAAATTTTGTTCCAGTCATTTTTAGATCACTAATATCTTTTTGCACGTGAAGTGAATAAAGCATTAACAGTTAAAAACCTTTGTTCAGTCTGATATCAAAGATTTTAGCACTTACCTATTAAATGTTTTGTAGCAAAAAACAGCTCTATTCTCTGAGGATAGAGTGGTTTCTACTGAAACCACTCTATCCTCTGCAGTCAGAGATGATCTGGTCACAGGATATTTGCTCTTGATACCATACTGACTCATTTGCAATATCACCCAAGTCATCCAGAGGCATACAGTTTTAACTTAGGTTTAAAATTTTAACCAAACTAATTTTGGACATGTTATTTAAATTAACGTCGCTTCTTAAGTTTTATAAAGTGAAAATATCAGATATATGTTTTAGTTTTAATGTACTCATTTTGAAGGTTTTAGTGTGGATGCTGTATCCAGGTGCATTATGGGTAATCTCAGTACATTTACGACAGGAGAAATGCATTTGAGACACTCTGACACGGACAACAGCATTAGACTCTTTGTATATTGTGCCTAAAACTCTCATGAATATATTCTCTGAGTTTATAGAGACTGTTATTGTGTTTGTTTTAAATTTCAGCAGCAGCTCAGGTCGCTTCTCCAATATTTTCCTGTTTGCTCTACCATCTCTACTGCCATCTACTGGCCAGTAGTGTTCATGCCAGTATTTACCCAAAGTATTGAGATATCCCGTAAATTATAATGCTTTGCACGCCTGATAGTTGGTGCAGCCTCTTGGTGCGGCTAAAGAAATAAAAATGTACATTTTGGTTGTATAATGTTCATTTACAGTTGTCGTTGATTCTTGTTGTTTAACCCTCTGGGGTCTGAGGGCATTTTTTTGGACAGTTCACTCGCCTGGCATAAATGTTTTATTATTGCTTTTAACAGCTCTCCCTGCATCCCACAATCAAGTTTTATGTCTCTTTTTTTCAGGACAACCTGTACTGTCAGAATATATATGCTATAGTGGTGTTTTATAAGTGTAATAAAGGTTTACAATCAGAAATAAGAAAGGAAAAAGTAACACGGAAAATAATTGTCCACACACATTTATTCCAAACACACGGCAAACTATAATAAACAACTGTTTTGACATTTTATAAAGGTAATTTGAGGTCTTGTGTGAAAGACTATACAACAAAAAGGTTCAAACAATAAACACAAATGCACATTTTGAACAATATATACAAAATGGTCTATGTGTTTTTTTGTCATCATGGTAAAAACAATCCTGGAGCAATCCTGAGAGTGTCATCAGAGGCTCTCTGTCTGCTCCATCTGCTTTCACCGATCACTGTGAGTAATGGCGCAGGGCGCACTGGATGTACTCATTGGAGCACTCAGGGGGCTATTCAAATGGGCCAACTAGTAACATCACTCCTGAAAACGATCTTTGGCTTTTCACGTGAGGTGAATCTGCCCTACGATTGGATTTTGGAAAACCATGTAACGGTGAACCAATTCCGATTCCACACTCACATTGCGCACGTCATCACACAGCTTCTATGAGGAGTACAAAATGGCCAATGGCTGGATCAAATGTCCGTGGAGTTAACTTTTCAGCAAAAAAAGAGTAAGTTTCTATCTCATATCATTAAAAGTTATTTAGAATTTAGTAAAGCTTGGTCTTAGCTGTCGTATACTACGGCGTCAGCCCCACAGGGGCGCCAGTAGATGGCAGTATTCTATGGATTTTGACCCTGGCTATATCAGACGGTTGTCAAATTACAACTTGACTCTTGCAAATGGCTTTTTTTTTCATGTGAATAAAATGGCATATTTTACAAAAATACCAACACACGTTATGTCACATTAGCATGCTAGTTTTTACACAGAATGAATGAGTCAACCAATCAGTGTTAGTTGAGGCTCATTTCAGTTTCAGTTTCAGTTTATTTGCCATTTGCAGTAAAACTACATTGGAAAAAACATTGCAAGAGCTTAGTGTGCATAAACATACATTTTAAAAACATGGACACAAAGACATAATAAATAATAAATGAATAAATAGATAACACTTGCCACAATAAAAGCAATAAGAGCAATAAGAGGTAATAAAAATAGTAAAGTGCTTGTCAGTCAGTGTGCACAGCTTGTGGAAAGAAGCTGTTTACATGGTGAGACGTGGTGCATTTAATAGAACGATAGCGTCTCCCAGAAGGAAGAAGCTCAAATATATTCTTAGCAGGATGGGTGGGGTCATTAATGATCAGTAATGCCCGCGAAAGAAGCCTGCTTTTAAAAATGTCCTCCAGGGCCGGCAGCTCACAGCCTGTTACCCTGCGAGCAGAACGCACCACTCTGTTTAAAACTTTTTTTCTTTACATGTAAGATTTCCAAACCATACAGAGATACAGTTTATAAGGAGACTTTCAACAGCACAGTGATAAAAATTTAAAAGAATGTGCTTATTTAGAGTAAACTCCTTAAGTTTACGTAGAAAATAGAGCCGCTGTCTGGATTTTTTGGCAATAGCTTGAGTGTTAGCATGCCAGCTCAAATCATTAGAAAGGGTCACACCAAGAAATTTCACACTGTCAACCCTCTGTACCTCTGTGTTGTTAATAATAATAGGCAAGTGAACACTGCTTTTCCCAAAATCAATAATCAGTTCATTTGTTTTGGAAGTATTAAGAACTAAATGATTTTGTTCACTTCACTGGAACACATACTGAACCTCTGACTGATAGTTAGAGTCATCACCATCTGAATTAACAAGACCAATAATAGTAGTATCATCTGCATATTTGATGATCATATTATTGGGAAAAGATGCAACACAATCATATGTGTACAAAGTGTAGAGCAGAGGACTTAGAATACATCCTTGCGGAGAACCTGTATTCACAAGAAGTACATTTGAAAAACAGTTGTTAATTTTAACCCTCTGTGGTCTACCAGTTAAAAAGTTTAAAATCCACTTACAAATGGCATCACATAAGCCAAGAGGTTTCAATTTGTGAATGAGCTGCACTGGAACAAGAGAATTAAAAGCAGAGCTGTAGTCTATAAAAAGCATTCGGACATAAGATTTTCCTTTATCCAAGTGCTTGTACACAGAGTTCAGCATGAAGGAGATGGCATCTTTGACACTTCTGTTGCGTCTGTAAGCAAATTGGAGCGGGTCTACAGACACTGGTATTTGACTTTTAATATAGTCCAACACCAGACGCTCAAAAGTCTTCATTAAAACAGAGGTTAAGGCCACAGGCCGATAGTCATTAAAACAGGTCACAGGCATCTTCTTAGGTACTGGTATTATGTCTGACTTTTTAAGAGATAAAGGGACAGTACAGTACCGCAGTGACAAGTTAAAAAGGTCTGTTAAAACAGGAGCTAGTTGCTCTGCACACAGTTTGAGCACCCGGGGTGGGATTCTGTCCGGTCCAGGGGCCTTCCTCACCTTGGTCCTGGACAAAACCCTTTGGACTTCTTCCAGAGTGATGGTAAGTCCACTCTGCTCAAATGAAAAGACAACAGGCTCAATGTTACCAGTTTCAAATCTACAATAAAACTGATTAAGATCATTTGGCAATGAGGGATCAAAGTCAGTAATGTTCGCTCCTTTAGGTTTCCATGTGG
Source organism: Thalassophryne amazonica (assembly GCF_902500255.1). NCBI lineage: Eukaryota > Metazoa > Chordata > Actinopteri > Batrachoidiformes > Batrachoididae > Thalassophryne > Thalassophryne amazonica. Next base: position 74,454,466 of record NC_047119.1, on the reverse strand, counting down.
TTGCAGCATTCAGTCCCTCCCACATTAGATGTGGGTCATCTGCATTGAGGTAACCTTCCATTTTCTCACCCCAGGAGCATTTTGCGGCTCTAATAGACCGCTCCAAAGAGTATCTGGCTTGCTTGCAAGCAGCATGGTCACCAGATTTAAAAGCCTCAGCACGCTCCTTTAATTTTTGTCTCACATCAGCATTAATCCAAGGTTTCTGACTAGGATGATGTGTGATAACCCTCTACGAGACACATATATCGATGCAAAAATTAAAATATCCAATAAAAGCATCGCAGTATTCGTCCAGATCCTCTGACTGGAGGACAGACCAATCTGTCACATCAAAGCAGCCTTGGAGTTGAACCTCACTGTCCCTGGTCCAACACTGTACAGTGCGGGTTATTGGCTTCAGTTGTCTACTCCTTTGAATGTATGAAGGAAGCAGAAGAATGGAGGAGTGATCTGACTTGCCAAAGGGGGGTCTAAGTAGGGATTTAATGTTACTGTAACAGTGGTCTAAAATATGTACCCCCCTTGTGGGGGGTTTCACATGCTGACAATAGTTAGGTGAGACCGTTTTAAAGTTACTTTCATTAAAGTCCCCAGCAACAATAATCACTGAGTTTGGGTGAGAGTTATCATAAGTATGTATGATGTCACTCAAATCACTAAGAGCATCAGAAGTGTCAGCCCGTGGATGGATGTAGACAGCGCATAAAAACATTACAGAGAACTCTCGGGGGAGATAAAAGGGGCGACATTTGATGACAAGGCACTCCAGGTTAGCTGTGCAAGTTTGATTCATTATAACAGTGTCCGTGCACCAGCGTTCATTAATAAAAAAACACACACCTCCTCCTTTTGACTTCCCGGTGCGTTCTCTCACTCTGTCGGAGCGGTAAATAAAGAAGCCCAGCGGCTGAATGGCAGAGTCTGGCACCTCACTGCAGAGCCATGTCTCCGACTGTCTTTGCCCATAATCCCTTTGGCATCTGTCTGTGTTTGTTACAAAACTTCAGAATTAGTGCTACTACTACTACTACACTACTACATCCAATTTTTATTTGTCATCTGCTGCGGCCGTCCCACGTTCTGGGGTAGGCAGCAGGCGGCTATATCTCACACCAGCTCTCCAGGCATCTCTGTCCAGCGGGTCAGTACTGGCCAGGTTACAGTCTTTTATGTCAGACCTCACACAGTTGACCCATGTCTTCCAAGGTCTGCCATGCCCTCAGCGACCCGGAATCTCCATATCTATGACAGAGCTGATGCATGATGACACCCATTTCACATGCCCATACCATCTTAGCTGCTGAGTACGTAGTGCTGCAGAGACCTCCTCGACCCCCAGCTTGCATGGAGAGCAGAAGAGGAGATATCATCCTGTGGTTTTACACCGCAGATCCATCGTATCATGGATCTGTCATTGCTTGGAGCTGCTGAAGGTCTGCAGCAGTTGGTGCTGAGGTTTCGCTACCATGCAGCAAAGCAGAGCGAACGTAGGTTGAGAATATCTTCATTGTGCATTATTCACAATGCATTCACAGTGCATTATTTAAAAATAAAAGATATGTGTTATATTTTAACTTTGTACAAATGACAGAATTGAGATTAATGGAGTTATTCTATCTGTAATAATTTTATTTTAATTCAAAACCATAAGTCAAAACCTGTTTATTTTCCAAGACCTCTGACTCACGGTGGCACTGTAATATTCTGTTAAGGAATATTGGCTTGTTTTTTTTGTGTGTGTGTGTAGAGTTGAGCTTAGCTCCTCTCAACTGCTTCACTGCTGCAAACTATGTAGTAAACAGGAGCTTCCAGCAGGGGGCAGGACACACAAAAACAGAAGTGCTGACTCATTGTTTGGGTCTGTGGTCACCTTTGATGCTACCAGAAGTGATCATGGTGTTAAAACTCAAAATCAGCTTGTTAGTAGTTTACTGAAAGTTATCAGTCAGCTGTAGCTTCTGATAATTTTTTGGGTGGTTTATCGGTTTAACTTTATAAAAGATAACTTTTTCAGTTAGTCGTTTAGCTGTTATCGAAGCTAACGTTTTGGTTAGCTGTGCCCACCACTGCAGTTAATACAGTTCGTTGCTACATCTACAAGTGCAAGTTAAAACTCTACCATGCAAAGTGAAAGCCAAACATCAACAACATCCAGAAACACCGCTGCCTTCTCTGGACCCGAACTCATTTGAAATGGACAGACGCAAAGTGGAAAAGTGTGCTGTGGTCTGATGAGTCCACATTTCAAATCATGGACGTCATGTCCTCCGGACAAAAGAGGAAAAAGACCATTCAGATTGTTACCAGCACAAAGTTCAAAAGTCAGCATCTGTGATGGTATGGGTGTGTGTTAGTGCCCATGGCATGGACAACTTACACATCTGTGATGGCATCATCAATGCTGAAAGGTACATCCAGGTTTTGGAGCAACACATGCTGCCATCCAAGCAACGTCTTTTTCAGGGACGTCCCTGCTTATTTCAGCAAATCAAATCAAATCAAATCAATTTTATTTATATAGCGCCAAATCACAACAAACAGTTGCCCCAAGGCGCTTTATATTGTAAGGCAAAAGCCAATACAATAATTACAGAAAAACCCCAACGGTCCAAACAAACCCCTGTGAGCAAGCACTTGGCTACAGTGGGAAGGAAAACTCCCTTTTAACAGGAAGAAATCTCCAGCAGAACCAGGCTCAGGGAGGGGCAGTCTTCTGCTGGGACTGGTTGGGGCTGAGGGAGAGAACCAGGAAAAAGACATGCTGTGGAGGGGAGCAGAGATCGATCACTAATGATTAAATGCAGAGTGGTGCATACAGAGCAAAAAGAGAAAGAAACACTCAGTGCATCATGGGAACCCCCCAGCAGTCTAAGTCTATAGCAGCATAACTAAGGGATGGTTCAGGGTCACCTGATCCAGCCCTAACTATAAGCTTTAGCAAAAAGGAAAGTTTTAAGCCTAATCTTAAAAGTAGAGAGGGTGTCTGTCTCCCTGATCTGAATTGGGAGCTGGTTCCACAGGAGAGGAGCCTGAAAGCTGAAGGCTCTGCCTCCCATTCTACTCTTACAAACCCTAGGAACTACAAGTAAGCCTGCAGTCTGAGAGCGAAGCGCTCTATTGGGGTGATATGGTACTATGAGGTCCCTAAGATAAGATGGGACCTGATTATTCAAAACCTTATAAGTAAGAAGAAGAATTTTAAATTCTATTCTAGAATTAACAGGAAGCCAATGAAGAGAGGCCAATATGGGTGAGATATGCTCTCTCCTTCTAGTCCCTGTCAGTACTCTAGCTGCAGCTCATCAAGACAATGCCAAGCCACATTCTGCACGTTACAACAGCGTGGCTGTATTCAATTGAATATAGGTTGAAGAGGATTTGAAAATCATTGTATTCTGTTTTTGTTTACATTTTACACAACGTCCCAACTTCATTGGAATTGGGGTTGTAAATAGGTTAGTATCTTCCTTCTTTTAACAGGGCTCCCACACCCATTTATGTACCATGACACAAATTTAATAAGCCTACCAGACATTATCCAGCTTGGTATATGTTAAAAAGAAAAAAAGAATTTATAAAGCCATGTATTAGAAATCAATGCCTTCCTACACCCATAGATCAATAAACATTTGCATATTTTGCATTCCTGCTGGTGACTGACCATGCACCCTTCTCTACTAGAATATCTTCTCAAACACTGAACTCTTTTACATGAACAAAAAAGCATATCTTCTAAACATAAAGTGTCTGACTTCCTCTCCACAGTCAGTCCTGAGCATTGAGGTCTGTTCATAATGAACGAAAAAGAAAAACAAAAAATACCAAAAACAAAACCAACTTTCAAATAGGTCCGTGGGGTCCGCGTGGAGATTCCCCAGCCCACACACTTATCATCAGAAGCTACACTTGTATACAGTACGTCACAGAGTTTGGTTGCTTGCTCACCTTTATCCATCAGCACAGTTCCTGCATCGACATTTTCATGGTCTGTGCTGCTCAATAAACGTCTCTGCCGCTTCAGCCGAGTTGAAACTCACACTATTCCCTCCCATTTGAAGTGTAGTGTTGCGGAAAAGGCCAGGCTGTGTCTGATGTCGAGTTGTTGTAGTTTGTGTTTCACTGGAATAAAAGCTTTCCTCTTCTGGGCAGCTCCTTGGACATGTCAGGGGAGAGACAGGTGACATCCTTCCCATGTGAAACCTTGCTTTTCTTTCGCCGGGTTAACTACCTTATCCCTCGCCAACTGCCTCAGGAAACGAATCATGTGGGGGGGTTGATCTGGGTTTGGCAGTGGTCCAAAGGTCCTGTGCACGCATTTGATCTCCATTTCTCCCAGCAGTTCTACTCCCAGCCCCGCCGATGAAAGCTTAGGTACGTAATCCAGCAAAGTCCCATCTGTGCCGAGTGTCTCTTTCAATCCTAGTAGCCACACATTATTACGTCTACTCTGGTTCTCCAGAATTTTCACATGATTGCGAAGAGCTTTGATATCCTGTTCCTTACTGGCTTTTTTCATTGCACCATAGCTCCAAGGCTTCCACGATGTGTGTAATGCATGCCTCGGCTTCATCCAGCTGTCCTTGCATGGTCGGCACAGCAGCTGTTAGTTCCACCATTGTTAATTTGATGGCGGAAACATCTGTAGCAACATTTTGCAACGTTTCATTCATGTGAGAGATCCAGCAAGGCAGCAGTTGATGGTCGATCTGAGGCCTCTTCATCCTCGTGCGGTGGGCTATTGCGAGTAACGTTGCCTCTTGAGCTTTTTGGTCTCCACAGAAACAAACATGGTGCCCAGAGCTGCACAAATGAAGCGGCTTTCATTACAAATTACACTGTTGAGAAAGTTATAACTTGCCAAAAAACTTTACAGGCAGTTGTCTATGACAGCAACGTGTATGCTGTCTGTTAGAAAAGTATCGGACCTTTTTATTGTTTTCAAAAACCTGATGGATTTGAATCACGTGTGCTTGCATGAGCAAACCTTGAACCTTCGTGCGCATGCATGAATTTTTTCACACCTGTCAATTGCATCATTTCCTGGTAAGCAGCCTTTGTGTGAGAACATGTGTAGTCGCTCGGTGGATTTTCATTTCAAGGAAAAAGATGGAACGACTGGAGCAGCACTGCATCATATTTCGCCAGAAACTGGGCGACAGCCAGGTGGAAACCATTCGGATTATTCAGACGGCTTTCGGTGATGATCCTATGGGCATCACACAGATTAAGGAGCGGTACAACCGGTTTAAAGACGGCCGCACAACGGTGGAGGGCGAGCCACGCTCCGGTCGGCCATCAACATGCTGAAACGACCGGATCATTTACAAAGTGAACGCTGTGGTGATGCGGGACCATCATGCGACTGTCCGAGAAATTGTGAAAGATGTGGACATCAGCACTTTTTCGGTACATTCCACTGTGACAGAAGATTTGGCCATGAAAAGAGTTGCAGCGAAATTCATGCTACTGCTGACGGCGGAGCAAAAGCGCCTTTGTGTTGAAGTCTCACAGGACATGCTGTGACATGCCCACCTCTACCACAATTTCTCAGATAGTCACACGACTGAAAAGTCACCGAAAGCCGCCTGAATCTTCCAAATGGTTTCCACCTGGCTGTCGCCCAATTTCTGGCAAAATTTGATGCGGCGCTGCTCCAGTCATTCCGTCTTTTTCCTTGCAATAAAAATCCGCTGTTCTCACACAAAGGCTGCTTACCAGCAAATGATGCAATTGACAGGCGTGAAAAAATTCACGCATGCGCACGAAGGTTCAAGGTTGGCTCATGCAAGCACACGTGATTCAAATCCATCAGGTTTTTGAAAAAAATAAAAAGGTCCAATACTTTTCTAACAGACCCCGTAGGCTGATGGATGCATGTTGTGTATGTTGTCGTTCTGAAGAATATCGTAACGTCGCTCGTGCGCTGAGGCGTTATAATGCACATACACACGAACGCTACGATAAGAAACTTTTATATCTCACAATGGAGAAAATCAATTAATTTGTACGTTCATAAATCTTTGGATAATAGCGCCCCCTGCTGTTGGATTTCAAGGTCTGTAACGTGTGTATTTAGTAAACAAACAGGAGCCCTGATCACACTTGACTCCTAATAAGAAAATGAGGAAGAAAATGAGAAGTAAGTTGTAAAATATCTACACACACATGTACATGTGTAACACACAACCTGACGTCCTGACAGACTGATATTATTAGTCAAGGAAGTTTCTAAAGGAAATAGGGCTGGATGCAAAAAATGGGAGAATTTGAAAAAGAAATATCAGGTTAACAGAACTAGATGCAGCCCAGAACATACATACAGGTGCTGGTCATATAATTAGAATATTATGAAAAAGTTGATTTATTTCAGTCATTCCATTCAAAAAGTCAAACTTGTATAATGTAGACATTCATTACACACAGACTGATATAGTTCAAGTGTTTATTTTAATTACTAATGAATTAATTACTAATCAATCAACTAATGATTAATCAAACAATATTATTACTATTGTTGATTAATTATTAGTATTATTAGCATTAATTCATTACAAATTAATTAATTATTAATACCATTAATTATTATTGTTATAAATTACAAATTAATTACATTAACATGACATGATTGTGATGCGTCGAAGAAATCTGCGACTTCTTCTATTTCTTTGTCAAAGAATAGAAAAGAAATGAAATTCCCTCAGGAGTGGAGCAGATAACTGTGACAATTGTTCAATTCTGGAAACAAGCAGCCAGGTAGGGGTCAACTGAAGAATTACACAGGGGTCAAAATCTAAACATGCTCCAATCATGTTGAAAGCTACACCACAGTATTTGTCTGATCATGAAGATTCCAAAAAGGTATAGTTTGGTCTATTTATGACTGCATATTATGGAGTTATGGGGTAAAAAGAGCAAAAATAGTGACAAAGGTCAATTTCAGTTTGTACAGGGGTCAAAAGTTAAAGTTGTTCCAATTTTGGTCAAAAAGTGGTGCAAATTATTGGTTGAGTTGATCGGGTTTTAAAAAGGACTAGTTTGCACCATCTGTCACACTTCGTTATCATGTTAGAGGGTAAAACATATGTCACATGTCATAGAATCCAATTGACCTTGTTTGACCTTTACTTTGGAGACCAAACATTCAACACATCAAACTATTCCGTTTATTAATGCTATTAGCTCAACCGATAATTTGCACCTGCCTGGCTGCCAGTTGAAAATTTAGGTGTCTAATGTGCTTCTACAAAGGATGATGGAGTGTTTGTGCCAGACTTGGTGCTTGTTTCACCACGTGAATGATTCCTCTGTAAATATTCTGTCATCTGCTTCACTACAGTATGTAAATCAGCTTTTGTTCTCCCTTTACTAAAAGATGGCTGCCCAGTGATTTTAACTAATCATACACCAACATCTAATCGAGCAGTGCTGGTCAAAATTCTTGATGTTCTGGTGAGTGAACAAGGAAAAGATGTGGACGAGTCTGTCTACAGATGGAGATCGGTCACGTGGTGTCCTGGTGCAAACAGAACAAGCTGGAGCTCAACACCTTCAAGACAGTGGAGATGGTTGTTGACTTCTGAAAGAACCCAGTCCTGTGTGACTCCCCAGTTGTCATTGTAGAGTCCTTCTGCTGCGTGTGGATCACCATCAGGAGGACCTCAAGTTGGAGCTGAACATCAGCTCTCTCACAAAGAGAGTAAAACAGCAGCTGAAGAAGTTCAACCTGCCACAAACAGTGATGGTGAACATCTACACCACCATCACTGAGTCCATCATCTTTGTCTGTCACCACTAATAACCAGCCACAGAAGTTTTGGAAACTTATTAAATCTCTGAGGAAAAGCTCTCAATGACATGTTATGTGTTTGTGTACCTCGTGTCTTCACTGAAGCAGGAAAGAAAGTCTTTAGTTTTTCAGCTCCCTCTGATTGGAACGTTCTCCATCTGAATTGAAACTGTCCAGACTGACTTCCTTCAACTCCTTCCAGTTTATTTAATGAGATCGCGAATGAGATTCGTTTGTGCAGAGCCCATGTTTCTAAAACTAAATCTAAGCAGAGAAAAAAAACGAGCACTCACAGGGACCAGGAGTGGAGGTGCAGGGCTCAAAAACTAAGTCAATATAAAAATATAGCCAGCAACACTCAAGTGTCCTTCTTAATAAAAGTTTTAATGACTCACAGCAAGACGACAGGATCAGGAGCACAGACGTGTTTCAACTAGGTCTTCATCAGTGTGTAAGGCCGTTCAGGAAATGACATCTTTTATGGTAACACCAATCAAAAACAGGTGTAAAACTCCACAAAACATGCAAATGCAGACATTACTGATAATAAACCAAAACGTACAAAAGCGGATAATAATAATAAGAAAAAAAAGAAAAAAAAAGAAGAAGAAAAAGAAAAATCCCACTGTAGAGAAAATACACTAAAAACATTTACACTGCAAAAAAAACAAAAAAAACATAAAGGTACCACAATGAGGCCTAGTAATACGAGGTCTATTAGAAAAGTATCCGACCTTATTATTTTTTTAAAAACCATATGGATTTGAATCACGTGTGATTACTTCAGACATGCTTGAACCCTCGTGGGCATGCGAGAGTTTTTTCACGCCTGTCGGTTACGTCATTCGCCTGTGGGCAGTCTTTGAGTGAGGAGTCGCCCACCCTCTCGTCGATTTGCGGGCAGAGTCGCATGTCGGGCCGGACCCGACCGCGGGGGATCGCGACAGGAAAAACACCTCCGTTGGAAACCTTAACGGGCAAGTTGGAACATGCCCAAGCTGTTAAACAATTTCTCAGTTACTCACTTGTTGAAAGCCATCAAAAGCCGCCTGAATTTTACAAATGGTTTTCAACACGGAGGTGTTTTTCCTGTCGCGGCGCACACAGATTCGCCGAGTCGTCACGGAAACGACTTGGCGAATTTGTGCGCACGTCTTTCATTACAAAATGTCCTTAAACAGTGGAATGTCCACATAAAGTCCTCATGCCGGCCTCTTCTGAATCTTCTCTGTTCTCTCACGACGTCCTGAGTGAATTAAGCCTTAAATTAGGATGATTTCAGGTCGAAACAGGCCGACGACGGCGCCTGGAAGCGCTGCGCGACGTCCCGCTCCGTGGGAAGTCCTTACACCGACAGAAACACCCCATAATCTCTTATCAGCCGTTAAACTTTTCACCGAAAACCAGCTTAATTTCTCGAATAGTGTCCACTCGGATATTCCTCACAGGTCCAGAAAAATTTTTGATAAAGCAACGCGCGCCGTCTCGAGCAGCGTGTGAAACAAAGGAATTCAGCCGAGAGGGCGGGACCACATCTCACTCAAGGCCTGCCCACAGGGAAATGACGTCACCGACACGCGTGAAAAAACTCACGCATGCGCACGAGGGTTCAAGCATGATTGGTGTAATCGCATGTCATTCAAATCCATATAGTTAAAAAAAAAATAAAAGGGTCGGTTTATTATCTAAGAGACCTCGTATATAACAGTCTACATCAATCAGTCTACCACATGTAGGCACCAATAAAGAATGACTCACTGAAACTACAGTCATTAGGGCTACGCACTTGCAAAAAACAGTGTATAAAAAGACATACATGAAACATATCAATAACCATGAAGCTCATAAATAGAAACAATACAAGTATAACACATCAAGCCTTCACAAAACCAAATAGGCATAGTAAAGGATAAAAAACACACCTCAAAAAAAATATAAATACAAGGCCCAAAAAATAGGCACAAATAGAAAACTTATAACACATACAAATTCAAAGAAAACAGTCCAACAGTAATTCCTCATTCATTCCCCTCGGAAATTCCGTTTGTAGTGTATGTATCCAAAATGCTTCCCGCTGCAATAGAAGCTTCTCCCTGTTACGTCCACATCTAGGGGGTTCAACCATTTCTACACCTTGAAATCTGAGAGAACATACATCGTGGCCAGCACTCAAAAAATGTCTCGCCACTGAAGAATTTTCAACTCTGTTCCTAATGTTACTTTTATGTTCCGAGATGTGAGTCTTTAGTTCTCTCTTAGTCTTGCCCACATAACACAGGCCACAAGGGCATTTTAGCAAGTAAACAACAAACTTAGACTTGCAGGAAATCCTGCTCTTCACCAAATATTTACGGCCCGAATGTGGATGTGTAAAGCAGTCTCCCTTAATTATAGCATTACACTGAACACAACCCCGGCAAGGATAATTCCCATTAGGCAGTGAAGACAAAAGATGTTCCGAGTGCATATATGTGTCTGTCTTGACAAGCCTGTCTCTCGGATTAGGGGCTCTCTTATGGGCAAATATAGGCAACTCTTGAAACAAATGGCCAACTTGTGGATCACTTGACAAAATGTACCAATGTTTCTTAACACTATTTTTAAGATCTAAAGAAATGTCTGAAAAAGTAGTGGCACAAACCAACCATGAAGTATTGGACGGACGAGGTTTAGAAGTTAAAAGCGACCGTCTGTCAATTTCTTTGACCCTGTGCCAGCAGTCCACCAGTGTTTTTTTGTCATATCCTTTTACTAGAAATCTATTATAGAGTTCCTCTGCCTGTACATCAAAACTCTCCTCAGTACTACAAATTCTCCTTACTCTCAAAAATTGACTGAAAGGCAGACTCTTTTTAAGACCAGATGGATGATAACTGGTGAAATGCAAATAACTATTAGAGTCAGTCTTTTTCTTATACAGACTGGTACTAAAATAGTCATCCTTACACACATTCACATCAAGAAAAGACACAGAATCAGAGCTAAATTCTAGCGTAAACTTAATAGTAGGCATCCTAGAATCAATATAAACCTTAAAATCCTCAAGTTGAGCCACAGTTCCAGAAAAAATAAAAAAGATATCATCTATGTAACGAAACCAACACTTTAAAAACGGTAAAAATGGATTATTATTGTATACAAAATCTTCTTCAAACTTGCCCATAAATAAATTGGCATAATTTGGACTACATACACTGCCCATACTAACACCTTGACATTGCAAAAAATAGGAATCCTCAAATCTGAAATAATTTCTATTCAAAATAAGTTCAGACATGTCCAAAAGGAAGCTCGTGGGAGGGACCAGATTATCTCTCATATCAAGGAAAAACTTCAAAGCTAGTAGCCCTTCAACATGTGGTACATTTGTATACAAACTGGCTACGTCCATTGTGCAGACAAGGTCCCCTTTTGTAACATTCTGTATCGCCTCTAATTTATTAAGAAAATCAGTCGTATCTTTAATAAATGACAGTAGCTGAAAAACCAGTCGTTTAATATGCTGATCAATATAAATAGAAATAGCCTCTGTAAGAAAGTCATTATCTGCGACAATAGGACGTCCAGGTACGACGACTCAGGTTGGACAGACTGGACATCACACCTCTGTGAAAAAGATGGAGCATGAGTCGGCCCCTTATAGAAAAAAGCTTTCAGCTTCACAACTCTTAAAAATTTATACATTTCAACTCTAGTTTCAAAAGATTTAGCTTTTTGTAAAGGAACAAAAGAAAGACCTTTCTGTAAGACTGAGGCCTCCTCCTCAGATAAGGGTCTGCTGGACAAACTGACCACTGACAAACCGCTCTCCGGGACTGTGGTATCCGGTATCAAGTGCGGGCGGTGCCATCTCCCGCCCCTCCTTGCCCGCCGTTTCGAGTAGTGCTCCTCGTATGATATCTCATGGTAGGCCTCTCTAAAAAACGATGACCACGGCTGTTATCCATGGATGTATCACTGCTGGATCCCCTGTGAGGTCGAGCACCGGCGCGAGGCATATACCACCCTCGGCGTTGACGCCCTGGTGTGAAGCCAACTGCAGACATCCATGGATAGATCTTACCATTCTTATAATCCATGGTATCCCTCCGGTATTTCTCCATTTTTTTCTCTGTCAACTGCTTCTCATAAGAGTCTCTCGATTCAGAGCAGGTTGTAAATATCTCTTGTAGCTGGGGCGTGTTGAACTTCTTGTTCATTTCATCACGCAAACACGCGATATCAGTCCGAATCTTAGAAAGTTCAAAGTCAGCATGTTTCATAATGAGAAGCATGAGGTCAAAGGAGCATTTATTAAGGATTTCACACGACTTTGCACAAAAGTCTTTGTCACCTCTACCCAGTGCTGGTTCCTTATGGATAACTCTCAAGCCTCTGGGATTCCCAGAGGCTTGAGAGTTATCTAACATACCACTGTAAGGTGATATAACACACCACTGTGTTATATCACCGTTATCAATCAATCAATCAATTAATCAATTTTATTTATATAGCGCCAAATCACAACAAACAGTTGCCCCAAGGTGCTTTATATTGTAAGGCAAGGCCATACAATAATTATGTAAAAACCCCAACGGTCAAAACGACCCCCTGTGAGCAAGCACTTGGCTACAGTGGGAAGGAAAAACTCCCTTTTAACAGGAAGAAACCTCCAGCAGAACCAGGCTCAGGGAGGGGCAGTCTTCTGCTGGGACTGGTTGGGGCTGAGGGAGAGAACCAGGAAAAAGACATGCTGTGGAGGGGAGCAGAGATCGATCACTAATGATTAAATGCAGAGTGGTGCATACAGAGCAAAAAGAGAAAGAAACACTCAGTGCATCATGGGAACCCCCCAGCAGTCTAAGTCTATAGCAGCATAACTAAGGGATGGTTCAGGGTCACCTGATCCAGCCCTAACTATAAGCTTTAGCAAAAAGGAAAGTTTTAAGCCTAATCTTAAAAGTAGAGAGGGTGTCTGTCTCCCTGATCTGAATTGGGAGCTGGTTCCACAGGAGAGGAGCCTGAAAGCTGAAGGCTCTGCCTCCCATTCTACTCTTACAAACCCTAGGAACTACAAGTAAGCCTGCAGTCTGAGAGCAAAGCGCTCTATTGGGGTGATATGGTACTACGAGGTCCCTAAGATAAGATGGGACCTGATTATTCAAAACCTTATAAGTAAGAAGAAGAATTTTAAATTCTATTCTGGAATTAACAGGAAGCCAATGAAGAGAGGCCAATATGGGTGAGATATGCTCTCTCCTTCTAGTCCCCGTCAGTACTCTAGCTGCAGCATTTTGAATTAACTGAAGGCTTTTCAGGGAACTTTTAGGACAACCTGATAATAATGAATTACAATAGTCCAGCCTAGAGGAAATAAATGCATGAATTAGTTTTTCAGCATCACTCTGAGACAAGACCTTTCTAATTTTAGAGATATTGCGTAAATGCAAAAAAGCAGTCCTACATATTTGCTTAATATGCGCATTGAATGACATATCCTGATCAAAATGACTCCAAGATTTCTCACAGTATTACTAGAGATCAGGGAAATGCCATCCAGAGTAAGGATCTGGTTAGACACCATGTTTCTAAGATTTGTGGGGCCAAGTACAATAACTTCAGTTTTATCTGAGTTTAAAAGCAGGAAATTAGAGGTCATCCATGTCTTTATGTCTGTAAGACAATCCTGCAGTTTAGCTAATTGGTGTGTGTCCTCTGGCTTCATGGATAGATAAAGCTGGGTATCATCTGCGTAACAATGAAAATTTAAGCAATGCTGTCTAATAATACTGCCTAAGGGAAGCATGTATAAAGTGAATAAAATTGGTCCTAGCACAGAACCTTGTGGAACTCCATAATTAACCTTAGTCTGTGAAGACGTTATATCACCTTACAGTGGTAAACATACCACTGTAAGGTGATATAACACACCACTGTGTTATATCACCTTTATTAAAGGTGATATAACACAGTGGTAAACATACCATTGTAAGGTGGACAGTTTGTCCATACTTCACCGCCATGATCCTGGGAATGCACAATGTTTATACGCATTGACCTTTGAACTTTCCCAGCAGCCACTGCGGTGCTGAAGACTCAAAACTGGCTTATATCACACATAGACATTATATACGAAGACACCTCATGGACTGGAGCTGACTATCAGTGCGCCTGCCATCTTGGATGGGTCCTTGTTGTGCCCCCAGTGCATTTATTTATACTGTGGAAGGTGTTTCTCCAACTACAATAATCCATAACTCTCCAAATTTTTACCTGATTTTCCCACGTTTTGGTTTGTTAGAAACAGCAGAGATTCAGTTACAATACAGGATGCTGTCACAAATTAAAAAGATCTACTGTTATGGTGAAAGACTTTGTCTTTTGCTCTTTAACAAAGACATTACTTGTGTGAAGCACCTTGAGGCAACGTTTCTGTGATTTAGTGCTATATAAAAGAAAAAAAATTGAATTGAAAAAAAAACATGCTGTGGCATATAGATAAATGTATAAAATAATTCATTTTATAATTTAGTAAAGAAACAAGTTTATTTGAATTTCTCTCTCTCTCTCTCTCTCTCTCTCTCTCACACACACACACACACACACACACACACACACACACACACACACACACACACACACACACACACACACACACACACACACACACACACACACACACACACACACACACACACACACACACACACAGGGGACATCACTTTAATTTCCTCTGCTTCGCTCACCAGGTTTTCTTACAAAGATGAAATTTTTTTCAAGGCCAGGAAAAGAAAGTTCCAGGTCATTCCAGGCTCTTAAACAACCTTGTTAGTCTTTTGACTGGAGCTGGAGAGATAAAAGTCTTGAATAAGAGCTGTGTTGCACTCTGTAACTCCAGTGGAGTTAATTTCACACTGTTGTCAGGGTTTGAGGTTTCACTTGTTTGTCTGTTTTATTTCCGTCTGGTCTTTTTGATTATTTTCATTGATTCATTGCTTTTGAGGTGGGCTTCATAGATAATTTACAAAGCTTCTGGGGAAAACCTGGTCTTGTTAGGAGAGACGGCATCCATCCCACTTTGGATGGAGCAGCTCTCATTTCTAGAAATCTGGCCAATTTTCTTAAATCCTCCAAACCGTGAAAAATAATATAGCACCTTCAACTGCACCACAGACTAAAACAGTTAAATGTGGTCTATTAAACATTAGGTCTCTCTCTTCTAAGTCCCTGTTAGTAAATGATATAATAATTGATCAACATATTGATTTATTCTGCCTTACAGAAACCTGGTTACAGCAGGATGAATATGTTAGTTTAAATGAGTCAACACCCCCGAGTCACACTAACTGTCAGAATGCTCGTAGCACGGGCCGGGGCGGAGGATTAGCAGCAATCTTCCATTCCAGCATATTAATTAATCAAAAACCCAGACAGAGCTTTAATTCATTTGAAAGCTTGACTCTTAGTCTTGTCCATCCAAATTGGAAGTCCCAAAAACCAGTTTTATTTGTTATTATCTATCGTCCACCTGGTCGTTACTGTGAGTTTCTCTGTGAATTTTCGGACCTTTTGTCTGACTTAGTGCTTAGCTCAGATAAGATAATTATAGTGGGTGATTTTAACATCCACACAGATGCTGAGAATGACAGCCTCAACACTGCATTTAATCTATTATTAGACTCTATTGGCTTCGCTCAAAATGTAAATGAGTCCACCCACCACTTTAATCATATCTTAGATCTTACTCTGACTTATGGTATGGAAATTGAAGACTTAACAGTATTCTCTGAAAACTCCCTTCTGTCTGATCATTTCTTAATAACATTTACTTTAATGAACTACCCAGCAGTGGGGAATAAGTTTCATTACAGTAGAAGTCTTTCGGAAAACGCTGTAACTAGGTTTAAGGATATGATTCCTTCATGTTCTTCAATGCCATATACCAACACAGTGCAGAGTAGCTACCTAAACTCTGTGAGATAGATTATCTCGTCAATAGTTTTACATTCTCATTGAGCACAACTTTGGATGATGTAGCTCCTCTGAAAAAGAGAGCCTTAAATCAGAAGTGCCTGACTCTGTGGTATAACTCACAAACTCGCAGCTTAAAGCAGATAACCCGTAAGTTGGAGAGGAAATGGCATCTCACTAATTTAGAAGATCTTCACTTAGCTTGGAAAAGAGTCTGTTGCTCTATAAAACAGCCCTCCGTAAAGCTAGGACATGTTACTACTCATCACTAATTGAAGAAAATAAGAACCCCAGGTTTCTTTTCAGCACTGTAGCCAGGCTGACAAAGAGTCAGAGCTCTACTGAGCCGAGTATTCCTTTAACTAGTAATGACTTCATGACTTGCTTTGCTAATAACATTTTAACTATTAGAGAAAAAAATACTCATAACCATCCCAAAGACATATCATTATCTTTGGCTGCTTTCAGTAATGCTGGTATTTGGTTAGACTCTTTCTCTCCGATTGTTCTGAGTTATTTTCATTAGTTACTTCCTCCAAACCATCAACATGTCTATTAGACCCTGTCAAGGATTTTATATAGTTCATGCTGTTATTATCATTTATTTTCTTATAGTTTATGCTTATTATTTTTCCTTTTTGTGAGAAGAGGAGGTTTTAGAAAGAAAGACTTGTTGTCTGCATTCTTCATGATTGAGCAAACTATTTTTCATTTTGCCTTATCCTGCTTCGACGAGCCACAAGGCTCATGTTGCAGGAATGGAAGGTTTCAGCTGTTACCTTGCTTTGCTATCACCCTCTTGCAGACATGACTCATGTGTAACCTCTCCCGACTGTCCTTGTTTGTTTTTTCTCATGTTGATGAACTAAATAAAAGGCTGGGCCAGAGCAGGAGATTTTAGGAGAGCTTTGTAGCTGAGCACTTACAAGCTGCTTCATTGTTCTCCTCCTCTGCGCAGAGCAAAAAAAAAATATATATATATATTTGTCTCTCTCTGACTGGTTTCTTTTCAGTGTTTGTGCCTCTCATTTCTTTAAAAACAGGGTGCAAACCCAACAGACCCCATTCCTACCAGGCTGCTCAAGGAAGCCCTACCATTAATTAATGCTTCGATCTTAAATATGATCAATCTATCTTTATTAGTTGGCTATGTACCACAGGCTTTTAAGGTGGCAGTAATTAAACCATTACTTAAAAAGCCATCACTTGACCCAGCTAACTTAGCTAATTATAGGCCAATCTCCAACGTTCCTTTTCTCTCAAAGATTTATTCACTTTATACACGTTTCCCTTAGGCAGTATTATTAGACGGCATTGCTTAAATTTTCATTGTTACGCAGATGATACCCAGCTTTATCTATCCATGAAGCCAGAGGACACACACCAATTAGCTAAACTGCAGGATTGTCTTACAGACATAAAGACATGGATGACCTCTAATTTCCTGCTTTTAAATTCAGATAAAACTGAAGTTATTGTACTTGGCCCCACAAATCTTAGAAACATGGTGTCTAACCAGATCCTTACTCTGGATGGCATTACCCTGACCTCTAGTAATACTGTGAGAAATCTTGGAGTCATTTTTGATCAGGATATGTCCTTCAATGCGCATATTAAGCAAATATGTAGGACTGCTTTTTTGCATTTGCGCAATATCTCTAAAATTAGAAAGGTCTTGTCTCAGAGTGATGCTGAAAAACTAATTCATGCATTTATTTCCTCTAGGCTGGACTATTGTAATTCATTATTATCAGGTTGTCCTAAAAGTTCCCTGAAAAGCCTTCAGTTAATTCAAAATGCTGCAGCTAGAGTACTAACGGGGACTAGAAGGAGAGAGCATATCTCACCCATATTGGCCTCTCTTCATTGGCTTCCTGTTAATTCTAGAATAGAATTTAAAATTCTTCTTCTTACTTATAAGGTTTTGAATAATCAGGTCCCATCTTATCTTAGGGACCTCGTAGTACCATATCACCCCAATAGAGCGCTTCGCTCTCAGACTGCAGGCTTACTTGTAGTTCCTAGGGTTTGTAAGAGTAGAATGGGAGGCAGAGCCTTCAGCTTTCAGGCTCCTCTCCTGTGGAACCAGCTCCCAATTCAGATCAGGGAGACAGACACCCTCTCTACTTTTAAGATTAGGCTTAAAACTTTCCTTTTTGCTAAAGCTTATAGTTAGGGCTGGATCAGGTGACCCTGAACCATCCCTTAGTTATGCTGCTATAGACTTAAACTGCTGGGGGGTTCCCATGATGCACTGAGTGTTTCTTTCTCTTTTTGCTCTGTATGCACCACTCTGCATTTAATCATTAGTGATTGATCTCTCTTCCACAGCATGTCTTTTTCCTGGTTCTCTCCCTCAGCCCCAACCAGTCCCAGCAGAAGACTGCCCCTCCCTGAGCCTGGTTCTGCTGGAGATTTCTTCCTGTTAAAAGGGAGTTTTTCCTTCCCACTGTCGCCAAGTGCTTGCTCACAGGGGGTCGTTTTGACCATTGGGGATTTTCTGTAATTATTGTATGGCCTTGCTTTACAATATAAAGCGCCTTGGGGCAACTATTTGTTGTGATTTGGCGCTATATAAATAAAATTGATTTGATTTTCTGTATGTTTATTCTCTTGCGGGGTTTTTCTGCTTGGTTCTGTCTGTTTCTGTCTCTCTTGTCTGTCCCTGGGTTCTTGGTGATGGGCGTTTCTCTCTCTCTGGCCAGCTTTCCACGTACACCTGTTCCTGATTTTCAGCTCATCACCTGCGGTTATATAAGCAGTTGTATTAAGCTTGGGACTCCGGCCGTCTCTCCTCTATCTCTGCTCCAACCTTCAAAGTCCCTATTTCACTGGACTGTGAATTCTTCAAACTATATTTGGATTAACCATGGAATTGATCAGCTGGTCTTTGAACACTATTGACACCATTTTTTCAACAAGGAAATCAGGGCTGGGGGACCCTGCTTGCCCAAATGGAACCTACCCTGCAGGCCTTATAAGCCTCCAAAGTTTAAACCATCCCACTGTTTTCCTTCAAAAGAGTTTCTACAGCCTTGGTGAACCATTCAGCTGCCTTATCTTCTGCAGTTCGACAGTGACAGTAATTGCCACTCACACATGGACAGAGATTGAAATGCATGCTTCCACCCCCCTACCCCTCCTCCTGTCCCCACCCCCACATCCTGGCTCCCGCTCACGCCATTCCCTTCCCCCTCTGGGATGCAGCACAGCTTTAGTTGCAGCAGCTTCCTTCCCCCCCCCCCCAGCTTGGCTGTGCGGCCACGTGCTACTGCAGCGCCCCCCCTCCCCACACTCACATTGCCTCAATTTGGATGACGGACTGTTTCAAAGTTTAGTGTACATAAACAATCAAATGTATATGTTCAGATGTTTTAATTCTGATGTGGGTCATTAATGCATTAAACTAGTAATAACTGTGGATTAATTGCTGTATATTTGTCTGACGTAACTGGGTGTGAAATGAATTGCCCTTTTAGGGATCAATAAAGTTGTCTGAATCTGATTGACTGGGTGTGTTTGCTCCTCCCCAGATTGATGTGCCTTGTGCCTTCTCTCCACCTCTTGTTCTCGTGTCCCATAGTCCTGCCTGCCTCAGTGTGTTTTTTGATCTCCTGCCTGTTTTTCCGACCTCACCAAAGTCTGATGATTTGTGTACTTCTGCTGTGTACTTTGGACTGCCTTTCTGTGTACCGACCTCTGCTATCCAAATCACTACAGTCTTTTACCAACCAGAGCTGTTTGTGTGAGCCTCACATTTGTGTCGTAACATCTTTGATCAACCCTCCTGTCAGATGTGGTGCAGAGTTACTTTGTGAAATACAGACACCACTCAATTCCAAAGAACTGTGAAACAAAAGCGCATGCAAGTGGATGGAAATGTGCACAAATGCACTCTTCCTTTTGCCGCATTAATGAAAATTCATTAGCTGTGTTTCCATCCGACAAGTATCGCAACTCTTAAGGGAATTTTCATTAATGCGGGAAAAGAAAGAGTGCATTTGTGCACATTTCCATCCACGTGTTATGCGCTTTTGTTTCTCAATTCCCAATTTGGAATTGAGAACCATCATTTCATGCTTCAGTCATTTGTGGTGTCTGTATTTCACAAAGTGCTGCACCACAAAATCGCAAAATTAACTCCACTGGAGTTACAGAGTGTCAGCACACGCAAGAAGCTCTTATTCAAGACTTTTATCTCTCCAGCTCCAGTCAAAAGACTAACAAGGTAGTTTAAGAGCCTGGAATGACCTGGAACTTTCTTTTCCTGGCCTTGAAAAAAAAATGTTCATCTTTGTAACAAAACCCAGTGAGTGAAGCAGAGGAAATTAAAGTGATGTCCCCTGTGTGTGTGTGTGTGTGTGTGTGAGAGAGAAATAAATTCAAATGAACTTGTTTCTTTACTAAATTATAAAATTAATTTATACATTTATATACAGTGAGGAAAATAAGTATTTGAACACCTGTGAAAATCAATGTTAATATTTGGTACAGTAGCCTTTGTTTGCAATTACAGAGGTCAAACGTTTCCTGTAGTTTTTCACCAGGTTTTCACACACTGCAGCAGGGATTTTGGTCCACTCCTCCATACAGATCTTCTCTAGATCTTTCAGGTTTGGAGTTTCAGCTCCCATTGAGTTCAGGTCTGGAGACTGGCCAGGCCTCTCCAGGATCTTGAAATGCTTCTTACAGAGCCCCTCCTTAGTTGTCCTGGCTGTGTGTTTGGGGTCATTGTCATGCTGGAAGACCCAGCCATGACCCATCTTCAATGCTCTTACTGAGGGAAGGAGGTTGTTTGCCAAAATCTCACAATACATGACCCCATCCATCCTCCCTTCAATACGGTGCAGTCGTCCTGTCCCCTTTGCAGAAGAACATCCCCAGAGTATGATGTTTCCACCCCCATGCTTCACGGTTGGGATGGTTTTCTTGGGGTTGTTCTCATCCTCTAAACATGGTAAGTGGAGTTGATTCCAAAAAGCTCTATTCTGGTCTCATCTGACCACATGACCTTCTCCCATGCCTCCTCTGGATCATCCAGATGGCCACTGGTGAACTTCAAATGGGCCTGGACATGTGCTGGCTTGAGCAGGGGGACCTTGCTGCCCTGCAGGATTTTAAACCATGACAGCATCATGTGTTACTAATGTAATCTTTGTGACTGTGGTCCCAGCTCTCTTCAGGTCATTGACCAGGTCCTCCTGTGTAGTTCTGAGCTTTCTCAGAATCATCTTTACCCCACAAAGTGAGATCTTGCATGGAATCCCAGACCGAGGGAGATTGACAGTCATCTTGTGTTTCTTCCACTTTCTAATAAATAATCATAACAGTTGTTGTCTTCTACCAAGCTGCTTGCCTGTTGTTCTGTAGTCCATCCCAGCCTTGTGCAGGTCTACAGTTTTGTCCCTGGTGTCCTTAGACAGCTCTTTGGTCTTGGCTATGGTGGACAGGTTGGAGTGTGATTGATTGAGTGTGTGAACAGGTGTCTGTTATACAGGTAACAAGTTCAAACAGGTGCACTTAATACAGGTAAAGAGTGCAGAATAAGAGGACTTCTTAAAGAAAAATTAACAGGTCTGTGAGAGACAGAATTCTTGCTGGTTGGTAGGTGTTCAAATACTTATTTGCAGCAGTAATGTTGTGTGGGCCGCTGAAGAGGAGGTACTGCTGGCCCACCACCACCAGAGGGCGCCCTGCTTGGAGTGCGGGCTCCAAGCACGAGAGGGCGCCAGACCCAGAAGAAGTGACAGCTGTCACTCATCCTCTGCACCAGCTGTCACTCGTTCATCATCACCACCATAAAAGCCGGACTGCAACTCCACCTCCCCGCCGAGAAATCGACTACCATTACCAAGGTAATTTCTCTGTGAACTTAAGACTGTGTATCTGACTAAACTCTTCTTTGCAGCCGTTTTCCTGTCGGTGAGACTCGTCTGTGGAGGTGGCGTTTGAGGTGTTCAGCGACGGCTTCGCAACACCTCCCACCCAGATAAGTGCTCAAACAGGAGCTGCACGAGTGTGTGATTGGAGGTGGAGGTGCTTCCTCCCTCTCTGACTGTGGATTTACTGAGTGTGCGGACTCACACTCACTCATCATATTTCTGCTTTCTGCCAGCAGTACCAGGGTCGACAGCCGAAGACAGAGGCCACCTGGGGACTTGGGACTTGGCGGCTCCGGTGTTCTTCAGACCGTTGGTGGTGGAAGCCGTGTGGGACGCGGCTTCTCTCTCGTCGGGGGTCTTCTATCTTCGAGCCTGCCCACACGTCACCTGGTGTTAAATTGACTGTGCAGATTACAGTACGTTTCGTTGTGTATTATCACAACATTAAATTGTTACCTTTTTGGCTTATTCATTGTCCGTTCATTTGCGCCCCCTGTTGTGGGTCCGTGCTACGACACCTTCCCAACAGGATTTCTCGGCCATCGTCATGGATTCCGAGGGGCGTCAACCCGAGCTTGAACGGCCAATGGAAGAGCCAGGAGCGCAGGCGTCAGCGGGAGGCGTGTTGAGTGAGCTGCAGCAGATCTTAGCCGCCTTCACGGCTCGGTTAGATTTAGTGACCGAGCAGAGTGTCCTCCTTAATCGGAGGGTGGAGGCTCTCACCGCCAGGGTGGAAGCGCGCGATCAGGGCGCTGCTGCAGCCGCTCCTCTGGCTGGTCCTGGGCCTGTATCAGACGTTCCACTGGTCGTTGAACGAACCCCCCCACCGTCCCCTGAAGCATACATAAGCCCTCCGGAACCGTACGGGGGCTGTGTCGAGACGTGCGCGGACTTCCTCATGCAGTGTTCGCTCGTCTTTTCACAGCGCCCTGTCATGTACGCATCAGACGCTAGCCGGGTGGCTTATGTTATTAATTTGCTTCGAGGAGAGGCACGCGCATGGGCTACGGCGCTTTGGGAGCAGAATTCACGGCTCCTAACGTCTTATACTGGGTTTGTACGGGAGTTCAAACAAGTGTTTGATCATCCCAACAGAGGCGAGACCGCTTCGAACGTGCTGCTGTCGATGAGACAGGGGCGCCGTAGCGCAGCCGAGTATGCAGTCGACTTCCGCATCGCGGCAGCGAGGTCCGGCTGGAATAACGTTGCGCTCCGCGCCGCCTTTGTAAATGGACTGTCCCCGGTCCTTAAGGAGCACCTACTGGCTAAGGAGGAACCGCGGGATTTTGACGGGCTTGTCGATTTAGTTATACGCTTAGACAACCGTTTAAACGAGCATCGTCGGGAGCAGGCCGGGGGGCGTGACCGGGCACGAGCCGTCCCTCCCCCTTCCGGTTCCGACAAGGTGACGTCGTCCCCACGCTTCACTGCCAGAGAGCTCAGTGTGGCTACAGCTCCCCCTGCTGAGGAGGCTATGGACACGAGCAGGGCCAAATTAAAATCAAATATCAGACAAAGGAGGCTGGCCCGCGGGGAGTGTTTTGTCTGTGGCTCTTGCGAGCACATGCAGAAGGACTGCCCTAAAACGGTCAAACTACAACGCCCGTCCTTAGAAACTGGGCTAAGGGTGGGCCATAACACGCACGCGGGAAAACCCCGCAAATCTGCACGAATCCCAGTAACAATCCTTTCTGGGGATTTAACCCTTCACGCCCCAGCACTGGTAGACACGGGGTCTGAAGTGAATCTGCTGGACAGCAGATGGGTAAAGGAAGTAGAGCTCCCTCTGGTGGCTCTGCCGGCACCATTGCAGGTGCTAGCACTAGATGGCACCCTGCTTCCATTAATCACACATCAGACACAACCAGTGACTTTGGTTGTGTCTGGGAATCACAGGGAGGAGATGGTGTTCCATGTAACACCACCTACCTCCCGAGTGATTTTGGGCTTTCCATGGATGGTGAAGCACAATCCCCGGATAGATTGGCCGTCCGGGTTGTCATGCAGTGGAGCGAAACCTGCCACCGGGAGTGTTTAGGATCCTCGGTCCCTCCCGGCACTACGGCTAATGAGGAGGTCAAAGTCCCCCCCAATCTATCGGCGGTGCCAAAGGAGTACCATGATCTTGCGGACGTTTTCAGCAAAGATCTGGCGCTCACTCTTCCCCCGCACCGACCGTATGATTGTGCCATCGATTTGGTCCCGGGCGCTGAGTACCCGTCCAGTAGGTTGTACAACCTCTCACGTCCGGAACGCGAATCAATGGAGACCTACATCCGGGACTCCTTAGCTGCCGGGCTGATCCGGAACTCCACCTCCCCGATGGGTGCTGGTTTCTTTTTTGTGGGTAAAAAAGATGGCGGACTCCGTCCATGCATTGATTACAGAGGGCTGAACGAGATCACGGTTCGCAACCGATACCCGTTACCTCTGTTGGATTCAGTGTTCACGCCCCTGCATGGAGCCCAAATTTTCACTAAATTGGATCTTAGAAATGCGTACCACCTGGTTCGGATCCGGAAGGGAGACGAATGGAAGACGGTATTCAACACCCCGTTAGGTCATTTTGAGTACCTGGTCAGGCCGTTCGGCCTCACTAACGCCCCCGCGACGTTCCAAGCTTTGATAAATGACGTCTTGCGGGACTTCCTGCATCGGTTCGTCTTCGTATATCTGGACGATATACTCATCTTTTCCCCGGACCCTGAGACCCATGTCCAGCATGTACGTCAGGTCCTACAGCGGTTGTTGGAGAACCGGCTGTTTGTGAAGGGCGAGAAGTGCGAGTTCCACCGCACTTCTTTGTCCTTCCTGGGGTTCATCATCTCCTCCAACTCCGTCGCCCCTGATCCGGCTAAGGTTGCGGCAGTGAGAGATTGGCCCCAACCAACAAGCCGCAGGAAACTACAGCAGTTCCTAGGCTTTGCAAATTTCTACAGGAGGTTCATTAAAGGTTACAGTCAGGTAGTTAGCCTCCTGACTGCCCTGACCTCCACCAAGGTCCCCTTCGCCTGGTCGGATCGGTAATAAGCCGCGTTCCAGGAGTTGAAACGCCGGTTCTCGACTGCACCAGTTCTGGTGCAGCCTGATCCTGATCGCCAGTACATAGTAGAAGTGGACGCCTCTGACTCAGGGATAGGAGCCGTGCTGTCCCAGAGCGTGGAGGCTGATAAAGTTCTCCATCCTTGTGCCTTTTATTCCCGGAGGTTGACCCCCGCTGAACGGAACTATGACGTCGGCAATCGGGAACTTCTTGCGGTGAAGGAGGCTCTTGAAGAGTGGAGACACCTGCTGGAGGGGGCATCGTTGCCCTTCACGGTTTTCACGGACCATCGGAACCTGGAGTACATCCGGACCGCCAAGCGGCTGAACCCCAGGCAAGCCCGCTGGTCTCTGTTCTTCGGGCGCTTTGACTTCCAGATCACGTAATCGCCCCGGGACCAAGAACCAAAAACCAGATGCATTGTCCCGGGTGCACGAAGAAGAAGCCAAAGCGGGGCTGTCGAACCCCACCGAGACCATCATCCCCGAGTCCACTGTCGTGGCCACCCTCACCTGGGACGTGGAGAAGACCGTCCGGGAGGCCCTGACAAGGAGCCCGGACCCGGGGACTGGCCCCAAGAAGAGATTGTACGTCCCACCAGAGGCTAGAGCTGCCGTATTGGACTTCTGTCACGGGTCCAAGCTGTCTTGTCATCCCGGAGTGCGTAGGACCGTGGCAGTAGTCCAGCAGCGCTTCTGGTGGGCGTCCCTGGAAACCGACGTCCGGGACTACGTCCAGGCCTGTACCATCTGCGCCAGGGGCAAGGCAGACCATCGGAGGACGACGGGCCTCCTCCAACCCCTGCCAGTGCCTCATCGCCCCTGGTCTCACATCGGCCTGGATTTCATCACGGGCCTCCCGCCGTCCCAGGGCAACACTGTGATTCTCACGATAGTGGACCGGTTCTCCAAGGCGGCCCACTTCGTGGCCCTCCCGAAGCTCCCGACGGGCCAGGAGACGGCAGACCTCCTGGTCCACCACGTCATGCGGCTGCATGGGATACCATCGGACGTTGTATCAGATCGTGGTCCCCAGTTCTCTTCACAGGTGTGGAAGAGTTTCTGCAAGGAGCTGGGGGCCACCGTGAGTCTCTCGTCCGGGTACCACCCCCAGACCAACGGCCAGGCAGAGCGGGCCAACCAGGAGTTGGAGCAGGCCCTTCGGTGTGTCACCTCCGCGCATACCGGCGGCCTGGAGTCACCATCTGGCCTGGATCGAGTATGCCCACAACAGCCAAGTTTCGTCTGCTACCGGCCTCTCCCCTTTTGGGGCATGTTTGGGGTACCAGCCCCCATTGTTCCTGCTGGTGGAGGGAGAGGTTGGTGTGCCCTCGGTCCAGGCCCACCTCAGGAGGTGCCGCCGGGTGTGGCGGACCGCCCGCCTCTGCCCTATTACAGGCCCGGACGAGGGCTAAGACCCATGCGGACCGCCGGCGTTCCCCGGCCCCCACGTACCGGCCCGGGCAGGAGGTGTGGCTTTCAACAAAGGACATTCCCCTTTGTGTGGACTCCCCTAAGTTAAAGGACAGATACATTGGACCATTTCAAATCCTCAAGATCATCAACCCGGCCGCAGTGAAGCTTCGACTCCCGGCTTCACTGCGGATCCACCCTGTATTCCACGTGTCCCGCGTCAAGCCATACCGCACCTCGCCCCTCTGTGCACCTGGACCTACGCCGCCTCCTGCCCGGCTCATCGACGGGGAGCCTGCTTGGACGGTCCGCAGGCTCCTGGACGTCCGTCGTAAGGGCCGGGGGTTCCAATACCTGGTGGACTGGGAGGGGTATGGACCTGAAGAACGCTCCTGGGTGAAGAGGAGCTTCATCCTGGACCCGGCCCTCCTGGCCGAGTTCTACGCAAGACACCCGGACAAGCCTGGTCCTGGCGCCCGTTGAGGGGGGGGTCCTGTTGTGTGGGCCGCTGAAGAGGAGGTACTGCTGGCCCACCACCACCAGAGGGCGCCCTGCTTGGAGTGCGGGCTCCAAGCACAAGAGGGCGCCAGACCCAGAAGAAGTGACAGCTGTCACTCATCCTCTGCACCAGCTGTCACTCGTTCATCATCACCACCATAAAAGCCGGACTGCAACTCCACCTCCCCGCCGAGAAATCGACTACCATTACCAAGGTAATTTCTCTGTGAACTTAAGACTGTGTATCTGACTAAAACTCTTCTTTGCAGCCGTTTTCCTGTCGGTGAGACTCGTCTGTGGAGGTGGCGTTTGAGGTGTTCAGCGACGGCTTCGCAACACCTCCCACCCAGATAAGTGCTCAAACAGGAGCTGCACGAGTGTGTGATTGGAGGTGGAGGTGCTTCCTCCCTCTCTGACTGTGGATTTACTGAGTGTGCGGACTCACACTCACTCATCATATCTCTGCTTTCCTGCCAGCAGTACCAGGGTCGACAGCCGAAGACAGAGGCCACCTGGGGACTCGGGACTTGGCGGCTCCGGTGTTCTTCAGACCGTTGGTGGTGGAAGCCGTGTGGGACGCGGCTTCTCTCTCGTCGGGGGTCTTCTATCTTCGAGCCTGCCTACACGTCACCTGGTGTTAAATTGACTGTGCAGATTACAGTACGTTTCGTTGTGTATTATCACAACATTAAATTGTACGTCAGGTCCTACAGCGGTTGTTGGAGAACCGGCTGTTTGTGAAGGGCGAGAAGTGCGAGTTCCACCGCACTTCTTTGTCCTTCCTGGGGTTCATCATCTCCTCCAACTCCGTCGCCCCTGATCCGGCTAAGGTTGCGGCAGTGAGAGATTGGCCCCAACCAACAAGCCGCAGGAAACTACAGCAGTTTCCTAGGCTTTGCAAATTTCTACAGGAGGTTCATTAAAGGTTACAGTCAGGTAGTTAGCCTCCTGACTGCCCTGACCTCCACCAAGGTCCCCTTCGCCTGGTCGGATCGGTAATAAGCCGCGTTCCAGGAGTTGAAACGCCGTTTCTCGACTGCACCAGTTCTGGTGCAGCCTGATCCTGATCGCCAGTACATAGTAGAAGTGGACGCCTCTGACTCAGGGATAGGAGCCGTGCTGTCCCAGAGCGTGGAGGCTGATAAAGTTCTCCATCCTTGTGCCTTTTATTCCCGGAGGTTGACCCCCGCTGAACGGAACTATGACGTCGGCAATCGGGAACTTCTTGCGGTGAAGGAGGCTCTTGAAGAGTGGAGACACCTGCTGGAGGGGGCATCGTTGCCCTTCACGGTTTTCACGGACCATCGGAACCTGGAGTACATCCGGACCGCCAAGCGGCTGAACCCCAGGCAAGCCCGCTGGTCTCTGTTCTTTCGGGCGCTTTGACTTCCAGATCACGTATCGCCCCGGGACCAAGAACCAAAAACCAGATGCATTGTCCCGGGTGCACGAAGAAGAAGCCAAAGCGGGGCTGTCGAACCCCACCGAGACCATCATCCCCGAGTCCACTGTTCCTTGGCCACCCTCACCTGGGACGTGGAGAAGACCGTCCGGGAGGCCCTGACAGGAGCCCGGACCCGGGGACTGCCCCAAGAAGAGATTGTACGTCCCACCAGAGGCTAGAGCTGCCCGTAGTGGACTTCTGTCACGGGTCCAAGCTGTCCCTGTCATCCCGAGTGCGTAGGACCGTGGCAGTAGTCCAGCAGCGCTTCTGGTGGGCGTCCCTGGAACCGACGTCCGGGCTACGTCCAGGCCTGTACCATCTGCGCCAGGGGCAAGGCAGACCATCGGAGGACGACGGGCCTCCTCCAACCCCTGCCAGTGCCTCATCGCCCCTGGTCTCACATCGGCCTGGATTTCATCACGGGCCTCCCCGCCGTCCCAGGGCAACACTGTGATTCTCACGATAGTGGACCGGTTCTCCAAGGCGGCCCACTTCGTGGCCCTCCCGAAGCTCCCGACGGGCCAGGGAGACGGCAGACCTCCTGGTCCACCACGTCATGCGGCTGCATGGGATACCATCGGACGTTGTATCAGATCGTGGTCCCCAGTTCTCTTCACAGGTGTGGAAGAGTTTCTGCAAGGAGCTGGGGGGCCACCGTGAGTCTCTCGTCCGTGGTACCACCCCCAGACCAACGGCCAGGCAGAGCGGGGCCAACCAGGAGTTGGAGCAGGCCCTTCGGTGTGTCACCCTCCGCGCATCCGGCGGCCTGGAGTCACCATCTGGCCTGGATCGAGTATGCCCACAACAGCCAAGTTTCGTCTGCTACCGGCCTCTCCCCTTTTGAGGCATGTTTTGGGGTACCAGCCCCATTGTTCCTGCTGGTGGAGGGAGAGGTTGGTGTGCCTCGTCCCGGCCCCCCTCAGGAGGTGCCGCCGGGTGTGGCGGACCGCCCGCTCTGCCCTATTACAGGCCCGGACGAGGGCTAAGAACCATGCGACCGCCGGCGTTCCCCGGCCCCCACGTACCGGCCCGGGCAGGAGGTGTGGCTTTCAACAAAGGAATTCCCCTTTGTGTGGGACTCCCCTAAGTTAAAGGACAGATACATTGGACCAATTTCAAATTCCCTCAAGATCATCAACCCGGCCGCAGTGAAGCTTCGACTCCCGGCTTCACTGCGGATCCAACCCTGTATTCCACGTGTCCCGCGTCAAGCCATACCGCACATCGCCCCTCTGTGCACCTGGACCTACGCCGCCTCCTGCCCGGCTCATCGACGGGGAGCCTGCTTGACGGTCCGCAGGCTCCTGGACCGTCCGGCGTAAGGGCCGGGGTTCCAATACCTGGTGGACTGGGAGGGGTATGGACCTGAAGAACGCTCCTGGGTGAAGAGGAGCTTCATCCTGGACCCTGCCCTCCTGGCCGAGTTCTACGCAAGACACGGACAAGCCTGGTCCTGGCGCCCGTTGAGGGGGGGGTCCTGTGTGGGCCGCTGAAGAGGAGGTACTGCTGGCCCACCACCACCAGAGGGCGCCCTGCTTGGAGTGCGGGCTCCAAGCACAAGAGGGCGCCAGACCCAGAAGAAGTGACAGCTGTCACTCATCCTCTGCACCAGCTGTCACTCGTTCATCATCACCACCATAAAAGCCGGACTGCAACTCCACCTCCCCGCCGAGAAATCGACTACCATTACCAAGGTAATTTCTCTGTGAACTTAAGACTGTGTATCTGACTAAACTCTTCTTTGCAGCCGTTTTCCTGTCGGTGAGACTCGTCTGTGGAGGTGGCGTTTGAGGTGTTCAGCGACGGCTTCGCAACACCTCCCACCCAGATAAGTGCTCAAACAGGAGCTGCACGAGTGTGTGATTGGAGGTGGAGGTGCTTCCTCCCTCTCTGACTGTGGATTTACTGAGTGTGCGGACTCACACTCACTCATCATATCTCTGCTTTCTGCCAGCAGTACCAGGGTCGACAGCCGAAGACAGAGGCCACCTGGGGACTCGGGACTTGGCGGCTCCGGTGTTCTTCAGACCGTTGGGGTGGAAGCCGTGTGGGACGCGGCTTCTCTCTCGTCGGGGGTCTTCTATCTTCGAGCCTGCCCACACGTCACCTGGTGTTAAATTGACTGTGCAGATTACAGTACGTTTCGTTGTGTATTATCACAACATTAAATTGTTACCTTTTGGCTTATTGTCCGTTCATTTGCGCCCCGTTGTGGGTCCGTGCTACGACACCTTCCCAACAAGTAACATACAAATAAATTATTTAAAAAATCATACATTTTGATTTCCCGATTTTTTTTTTTTTTTTTTTAGATTATGTCTCTCACAGTGGACATGCACCTAAGATGAAAATTTCAGACCCCTCTATGATTTCTAAATGGGAGAACTTGCAAAACCGCAGGGTGTTCAAATACTTATTTTCCTCACTGTATATGCCACAGCATGTTTTTTTTCAATTCAATTTTTTTTCTTTTATATAGCGCCAAATCACAGAAATGTTGCCTCAAGGTGCTTCACACAAGTAATGTCTTTGTTAAAGAGCAAAAGACAAAGTCTTTCACCATAACAGTAGATCTTTTTAATTTGTGACAGCATCCTGTATTGTAACTGAATCTCTGCTGTTTCTAACAAACCAAAACGTGGGAAAATCAGGTAAAAATTTGGAGAGTTATGGATTATTGTAGTTGGAGAAACACCTTCCACAGTATAAATAAATGCACTGGGGGCACAACAAGGACCCATCCAAGATGGCGTCCGACTGGTATTCAGCTCCAATAGGCAGCTGCCACCTGCTGCATCAGTCCATTATTGCAGCACTAAATCCTCTCCATGAGTCCAGTGTCTTCATGTATTTAAAAGCCAACACTTCCCCCTCCCACTTGGACCTTATGTCTAAAATACTTCCTCAGAAACTTCTTTCAGGTCTGTACTTCTAAATTCTGAGGGAAGCTCTCACCTTCTGTGGAATATTCATTACAGTACGTGAGGACACGCTGCTCTGTCTCTAGCTGTGGACGTTCCAAACAGTCCATCCTGGTGCTTTACTAGGAGGAAGACAGAAAGAACTGTTCAACACACTACGACCAGTTCTCAGTCTACCAACAGTGACTTCATCCTTTCTTTTCCACCTCTTTACTGAATCTGTCACTCCACTAGCTGTTGAACATGAATACCTCCTGTGGCATTCTGGAATATTTTAAGATGCAGTAACTAGTGTTGCCTGCAGGGGCGCTAAGTGTCTGTATAAAAGGCTGTGACCACAGAAGTAGAGTGAGGTGAGCTGTGGAGACCTGTGCTGGTTTCAACTCAGGTTCGCTGTGTTCCTGTGCAAATCTGTGGCTTC
The DNA here is from genome assembly GCF_902500255.1 of Thalassophryne amazonica. Lineage (NCBI taxonomy): Eukaryota > Metazoa > Chordata > Actinopteri > Batrachoidiformes > Batrachoididae > Thalassophryne > Thalassophryne amazonica. The sequence continues at coordinate 74,423,106 of NC_047119.1, read as the reverse complement.
CTTGGATAGACATCAACCAACATCTGTGAGACGACAGGAAATAGTTGACCAGGATCGGGATGCTGCTTTGGAAGTGAGTTTTGAGCTGACAACTGAACTCCGTTGAGACGATTGAGCACGCGTGTAATGGTGACGTTCAGGAGCAGAGAAGACCTTTGCTTTGATGGAACAAAAGAATTTGAAGCCTACTTGGAATGGCTAGAACAATTCTTTGTGGCAATCGGACTGAAGTACGGTGATGAAAAGTCTAAAGCAGTGTTTCTGACTGTCGTTAGAAAATGAAACCACACGTTGCTTATGGGCTTGTGTTCACCAGTAAAGCCGTCCGAATGTAAGTTGACTGATGTAATAAGTTTCCTGTGCACCCATTTTATGCCCAAAACAAACTTCATCACTGAAAGATATAAGTTTAACACCCAAAGACAAAGAGAAGACGAGTGTATCAGCGAATTCAAGGCTGGTCTTAGAGAGCTGGCGGCCATGAGGCGTCTACGTATGTAATGTCTGTGATATCAGCTACACACAGAACATGACGGGAGGACCGGCAGGAGTTGCGCGTGTGCACACATGCGCTGACACCATACCAGAACAGAGGAAGGAGGGATAACACAAACACACACATACACAGAACGAAGGAAGAGGAGACTAAGACAGGAAGTGTGGGATCAGGAGGAAATCACGCAGAACCGCATTCACACACACTGACGTACATCCACACTGACGAGGGCAACCAGCAAATAGGTCGACGTGGACTGGGAGGGGAAGGGGGGCGTGCCGGAACACATGCATGCAGCAGCGCACACCCACAACAAGAAGTACACACGCACCTCCACACACACTCCAACTCCTTCATCCAAAGGACAGACACACACGGACGCTCACAGACACGAGACATGAACAGACGCAGACAAGACTGGACAGATGGACAAAAACAAAAACACAAGACTCCAGAAACAACCCGGTCAGATCCTAACGATTGTAACCACCACTGTAATATGTCGCGGACGTGACGAGCGAAGCTCTTCAGCATCTCACTGCGTCATTTAGGTCCTTCAGACTGTTTTTGAGTAAATGCTTCGGTGGAGCATGATCATTGGCAAAAACCTTTCAGCTTCTGGGGAGAGCCCCCCACCCCCCCCCCCCCCCCACCATTTAGGCATTTTCTTTTTTTGCTACAATATGGCCAAATTATGTATCTCAATACTGTCATATCAGTATGATAAACGATATGACTATGATTTGAAACAAAGTGCAGTAACAGTGAAAATGAAACCTTCTTAAACAAAACAGTAATAATGCCACACTCATCATAAGGTTAGGATACTGTGCCTCCAAAAGTATTGGAAACACTTGGAATTTCACACATTATGTTAGAAAGATTAAAAAACAAAATAAGATTATAAAATCAAACCTTCACTGTGCCTTGTGATAGAATCACTATGATGCCCACTCCAAGATGGCGTCTTCTCTTTATAATGTCTGTGTTCATCTACCGTCACTTTGTGAAGTTGCAAGAGTCTGCAATGTAAACTGTGTGCTGCACAGCAAGTTAAAGGAAACCCTTAAAAATAAAAAATTTAGCATATCATCCAGTGACATCATACCGTAAAACCTTTGCTGTATTCTGGATCCTCTAATCACGCCCTTTAATTTGATGTACTACACAACATGTTTTACTATAATCTGAAGTTTGACCTATTAGGTGACCTTTGACCTCAAGTGAAACCTGATGTCAAGGTCAATCTCAAAAAATGTCTCGCCACTGAAGAATTTTCAACTCTGTTCCTAATGTTACTTTTATGTTCCGAGATGTGAGTCTTTAGTTCTCTCTTAGTCTTGCCCCATAACACAGGCCACAAGGGCATTTTAGCAAGTAACAACAAACTTAGACTTGCAGGAAATCCTGCTCTTCACCAATATTTACGGCCCGAATGTGGATGTGTAAAGCAGTCTCCCTTAATTATAGCATTACACTGAACACAACCCCGGCAAGGATAATTCCCCATTAGGCAGTGAAGACAAAAGATGTTCCGAGTGCATATATGTGTCTGTCTTGACAAGCCTGTCTCTCGGATTAGGGGCTCTCTTATGGGCAAATATAGGCAACTCTTGAAACAATGGCCAACTTGTGGATCACTTGACAAAATGTACCAATGTTTCTTAACACTATTTTAAGATCTAAAGAAATGTCTGAAAAGTAGTGGCACAAACCAACCATGAAGTATTGGACGGACGAGGTTTAGAAGTTAAAAGCGACCGTCTGTCAATTTCTTTGACCCTGTGCCAGCAGTCCACCAGTGTTTTTTTGTCATATCCTTTTACTAGAAATCTATTATAGAGTTCCTCTGCCTGACATCAAAACTCTCCTCAGTACTACAAATTCTCCTTACTCTCAAAATTGACTGAAAGGCAGACTCTTTTTAAGACCAGATGGATGATAACTGGTGTAAATGCCAAAATAACTATTAGAGTCAGTCTTTTTCCTTATACAGACTGGTACTAAAATAGTCATCCTTACACACATTCACATCAAGAAAAGACACAGAATCAGAGCTAAATTCTAGCGTAAACTTAATAGTAGGCATCCTAGAATCAATATAAACCTTAAAATCCTCAAGTTGAGCCACAGTTCCAGAAAAAATAAAAAAGATATCATCTATGTACGAAACCAACACTTTAAAAACGGTAAAAATGGATTATTGTATACAAAATCTTCTTCAAACTTGCCCATAAATAAATTGGCATAATTTGGACTACATACACTGCCCATACTAACACCTTGACATTGCAAAAAATAGGAATCCTCAAATTGAAATAATTTCTATTCAAAATAAGTTCAGACATGTCCAAAAGGAAGCTCGTGGGAGGGACAGATTATCTCTCATATCAAGGAAAAACTTCAAAGCTAGTAGCCCTTCAACATGTGGTACATTTGTATACAACTGGCTACGTCCATTGTGCAGACAAGGTCCCTTTTGTAACATTCTGTATCGCCTCTAATTTATTAAGAAAATCAGTCGTATCTTTAATAAATGACAGTAGCTGAAAAACCAGTCGTTATATGCTGATCAATATAAATAGAAATAGCCTCTGTAAGAAAGTCATTATCTGCGACAATAGGACGTCCAGGTACGACGACTCAGGTTGGACAGACTGGACATCACACCTCTGTGAAAAAGATGGAGCATGAGTCGGCCCCTTATAGAAAAAAGCTTCAGCTTCACAACTCTTAAAAATTTATACATTTCAACTCTAGTTTCAAAAGATTTAGCTTTTTGTAAAGGAACAAAAGAAAGACCTTTCTGTAAGACTGAGGCCTCCTCCTCAGATAAGGGTCTGCTGGACAAACTGACCACTGACAAACCGCTCTCCGGGACTGTGGTATCCGGTATCAAGTGCGGGCGGTGCCATCTCCCGCCCCTCCTTGCCCGCCGTTTCGAGTAGTGCTCCTCGTATGATATCTCATGGTAGGCCTCTCTAAAAAACGATGACCACGGCTGTTATCCATGGATGTATCACTGCTGGATCCCCTGTGAGGTCGAGCACCGGGCGAGGCATATACCACCCTCGGCGTTGACGCCCTGGTGTGAAGCCAACTGCAGACATCCATGGATAGATCTTACCATTCTATAATCCATGGTATCCCTCCGGTATTTCTCCATTTTTTCTCTGTCAACTGCTTCTCATAAGAGTCTCTCGATTCAGAGCAGGTTGTAAATATCTCTTGTAGCTGGGGCGTGTTGAACTTCTTGTTCATTTCATCACGCAAACACGCGATATCAGTCCGAATCTTAGAAAGTTCAAAGTCAGCATGTTTCATAATGAGAAGCATGAGGTCAAAGGAGCATTTATTAAGGATTTCACACGACTTTGCACAAAAGTCTTTGTCACCTCTACCCAGTGCTGGTTCCTTATGGATAACTCTCAAGCCTCTGGGATTCCCAGAGGCTTGAGAGTTATCTAACATACCACTGTAAGGTGATATAACACACCACTGTTTATATCACCGTTATCAATCAATCAATCAATTAATCAATTTTATTTATATAGCGCCAAATCACAACAAACAGTTGCCCCAAGGTGCTTTATATTGTAAGGCAAGGCCATACAATAATTATGTAAAAACCCCAACGGTCAAAACGACCCCCTGTGAGCAAGCACTTGGCTACAGTGGGAAGGAAAAACTCCCTTTTAACAGGAAGAAACCTCCAGCAGAACCAGGCTCAGGGAGGGGCAGTCTTCTGCTGGGACTGGTTGGGGCTGAGGGAGAGAACCAGGAAAAAGACATGCTGTGGAGGGGAGCAGAGATCGATCACTAATGATTAAATGCAGAGTGGTGCATACAGAGCAAAAAGAGAAAGAAACACTCAGTGCATCATGGGAACCCCCCAGCAGTCTAAGTCTATAGCAGCATAACTAAGGGATGGTTCAGGGTCACCTGATCCAGCCCTAACTATAAGCTTTAGCAAAAAGGAAAGTTTTAAGCCTAATCTTAAAAGTAGAGAGGGTGTCTGTCTCCCTGATCTGAATTGGGAGCTGGTTCCACAGGAGAGGAGCCTGAAAGCTGAAGGCTCTGCCTCCCATTCTACTCTTACAAACCCTAGGAACTACAAGTAAGCCTGCAGTCTGAGAGCAAAGCGCTCTATTGGGGTGATATGGTACTACGAGGTCCCTAAGATAAGATGGGACCTGATTATTCAAAACCTTATAAGTAAGAAGAAGAATTTTAAATTCTATTCTGGAATTAACAGGAAGCCAATGAAGAGAGGCCAATATGGGTGAGATATGCTCTCTCCTTCTAGTCCCCGTCAGTACTCTAGCTGCAGCATTTTGAATTAACTGAAGGCTTTTCAGGGAACTTTTAGGACAACCTGATAATAATGAATTACAATAGTCCAGCCTAGAGGAAATAAATGCATGAATTAGTTTTTCAGCATCACTCTGAGACAAGACCTTTCTAATTTTAGAGATATTGCGTAAATGCAAAAAAGCAGTCCTACATATTTGCTTAATATGCGCATTGAATGACATATCCTGATCAAAATGACTCCAAGATTTCTCACAGTATTACTAGAGATCAGGGAAATGCCATCCAGAGTAAGGATCTGGTTAGACACCATGTTTCTAAGATTTGTGGGGCCAAGTACAATAACTTCAGTTTTATCTGAGTTTAAAAGCAGGAAATTAGAGGTCATCCATGTCTTTATGTCTGTAAGACAATCCTGCAGTTTAGCTAATTGGTGTGTGTCCTCTGGCTTCATGGATAGATAAAGCTGGGTATCATCTGCGTAACAATGAAAATTTAAGCAATGCTGTCTAATAATACTGCCTAAGGGAAGCATGTATAAAGTGAATAAAATTGGTCCTAGCACAGAACCTTGTGGAACTCCATAATTAACCTTAGTCTGTGAAGACGTTATATCACCTTACAGTGGTAAACATACCACTGTAAGGTGATATAACACACCACTGTGTTATATCACCTTTATTAAAGGTGATATAACACAGTGGTAAACATACCATTGTAAGGTGGACAGTTTGTCCATACTTCACCGCCATGATCCTGGGAATGCACAATGTTTATACGCATTGACCTTTGAACTTTCCCAGCAGCCACTGCGGTGCTGAAGACTCAAAACTGGCTTATATCACACATAGACATTATATACGAAGACACCTCATGGACTGGAGCTGACTATCAGTGCGCCTGCCATCTTGGATGGGTCCTTGTTGTGCCCCCAGTGCATTTATTTATACTGTGGAAGGTGTTTCTCCAACTACAATAATCCATAACTCTCCAAATTTTTACCTGATTTTCCCACGTTTTGGTTTGTTAGAAACAGCAGAGATTCAGTTACAATACAGGATGCTGTCACAAATTAAAAAGATCTACTGTTATGGTGAAAGACTTTGTCTTTTGCTCTTTAACAAAGACATTACTTGTGTGAAGCACCTTGAGGCAACGTTTCTGTGATTTAGTGCTATATAAAAGAAAAAAAATTGAATTGAAAAAAAAACATGCTGTGGCATATAGATAAATGTATAAAATAATTCATTTTATAATTTAGTAAAGAAACAAGTTATTTGAATTTCTCTCTCTCTCTCTCTCTCTCTCTCTCACACACACACACCCACACACACACACACAAACACACACACACACACACCACACACACACACACACACACACACACACACACCCACACACACCACACACACACACACACACACACACAGGGGACATCACTTTAATTTCCTCTGCTTCGCTCACCAGGTTTTCTTACAAAGATGAAATTTTTTTCAAGGCCAGGAAAAGAAAGTTCCAGGTCATTCCAGGCTCTTAAACAACCTTGTTAGTCTTTTGACTGGAGCTGGAGAGATAAAAGTCTTGAATAAGAGCTGTGTTGCACTCTGTAACTCCAGTGGAGTTAATTTCACACTGTTGTCAGGGTTTGAGGTTTCACTTGTTTGTCTGTTTATTTCCGTCTGGTCTTTTTGATTATTTTCATTGATTCATTGCTTTTGAGGTGGGCTTCATAGATAATTTACAAAGCTTCTGGGGAAAACCTGGTCTTGTTAGGAGAGACGGCATCCATCCCACTTTGGATGGAGCAGCTCTCATTTCTAGAAATCTGGCCAATTTTCTTAAATCCTCCAAACCGTGAAAAAATATAGCACCTTCAACTGCACCACAGACTAAAACAGTTAAATGTGGTCTATTAAACATTAGGTCTCTCTCTTCTAAGTCCCTGTTAGTAAATGATATAATAATTGATCAACATATTGATTTATTCTGCCTTACAGAAACCTGGTTACAGCAGGATGAATATGTTAGTTTAAATGAGTCAACACCCCCGAGTCACACTAACTGTCAGAATGCTCGTAGCACGGGCCGGGGCGGAGGATTAGCAGCAATCTTCCATTCCAGCATATTAATTAATCAAAAACCCAGACAGAGCTTTAATTCATTTGAAAGCTTGACTCTTAGTCTTGTCCATCCAAATTGGAAGTCCCAAAAACCAGTTTTATTTGTTATTATCTATCGTCCACCTGGTCGTTACTGTGAGTTTCTCTGTGAATTTTCAGACCTTTTGTCTGACTTAGTGCTTAGCTCAGATAAGATAATTATAGTGGGTGATTTTAACATCCACACAGATGCTGAGAATGACAGCCTCAACACTGCATTTAATCTTATTAGACTCTATTGGCTTCGCTCAAAATGTAAATGAGTCCACCCACCACTTTAATCATATCTTAGATCTTACTCTGACTTATGGTATGGAAATTGAAGACTTAACAGTATTCTCTGAAAACTCCCTTCTGTCTGATCATTTCTTAATAACATTTACTTTAATGAACTACCCAGCAGTGGGGAATAAGTTTCATTACAGTAGAAGTCTTTCGGAAAACGCTGTAACTAGGTTTAAGGATATGATTCCTTCATGTTCTTCAATGCCATAACAACACAGTGCAGAGTAGCTACCTAAACTCTGTGAGATAGATTATCTCGTCAATAGTTTTACATTCTCATTGAGCACAACTTTGGATGATGTAGCTCCTCTGAAAAAGAGAGCCTTAAATCAGAAGTGCCTGACTCTGTGGTATAACTCACAAACTCGCAGCTTAAAGCAGATAACCCGTAAGTTGGAGAGGAAATGGCATCTCACTAATTTAGAAGATCTTCACTTAGCTTGGAAAAGAGTCTGTTGCTCTATAAAACAGCCCTCCGTAAAGCTAGGACATGTTACTACTCATCACTAATTGAAGAAAATAAGAACCCCAGGTTTCTTTTCAGCACTGTAGCCAGGCTGACAAAGAGTCAGAGCTCTACTGAGCCGAGTTCCTTTAACTAGTAATGACTTCATGACTTGCTTTGCTAATAACATTTTAACTATTAGAGAAAAAAATACTCATAACCATCCCAAAGACATATCATTATCTTTGGCTGCTTTCAGTAATGCTGGTTTGGTTAGACTCTTTCTCTCCGATTGTTCTGAGTTATTTTCATTAGTTACTTCCTCCAAACCATCAACATGTCTATTAGACCCTGTCAAGGATTTTATATAGTTCATGCTGTTATTATCATTTATTTTCTTATAGTTTATGCTTATTATTTTTCCTTTTTGTGAGAAGAGGAGGTTTTAGAAAGAAAGACTTGTTGTCTGCATTCTTCATGATTGAGCAAACTATTTTTCATTTTGCCTTATCCTGCTTCGACGACAAGGCTCATGTTGCAGGAATGGAAGGTTTCAGCTGTTACCTTGCTTTGCTATCACCCTCTTGCAGACATGACTCATGTGTAACCTCTCCCGACTGTCCTTGTTTGTTTTTTCTCATGTTGATGAACTAAATAAAAGGCTGGGCCAGAGCAGGAGATTTTAGGAGAGCTTTGTAGCTGAGCACTTACAAGCTGCTTCATTGTTCTCCTCCTCTGCGCAGAGCAAAAAAAAAATATATATATATATTTGTCTCTCTGACTGGTTTCTTTTCAGTGTTTGTGCCTCTCATTTCTTTAAAAACAGGGTGCAAACCCAACAGACCCCATTCCTACCAGGCTGCTCAAGGAAGCCCTACCATTAATTAATGCTTCGATCTTAAATATGATCAATCTATCTTTATTAGTTGGCTATGTACCACAGGCTTTTAAGGTGGCAGTAATTAAACCATTACTTAAAAAGCCATCACTTGACCCAGCTAATTAGCTAATTATAGGCCAATCTCCAACGTTCCTTTTCTCTCAAAGATTATTCACTTTATACACGTTTCCCTTAGGCAGTATTATTAGACGGCATTGCTTAAATTTTCATTGTTACGCAGATGATACCCAGCTTTATCTATCCATGAAGCCAGAGGACACACACCAATTAGCTAAACTGCAGGATTGTCTTACAGACACTAAAGACATGGATGACCTCTAATTTCCTGCTTTTAAATTCAGATAAAACTGAAGTTATTGTACTTGGCCCCACAAATCTTAGAAACATGGTGTCTAACCAGATCCTTACTCTGGATGGCATTACCCTGACCTCTAGTAATACTGTGAGAAATCTTGGAGTCATTTTGATCAGGATATGTCCTTCAATGCGCATATTAAGCAAATATGTAGGACTGCTTTTTTGCATTTGCGCAATATCTCTAAAATTAGAAAGGTCTTGTCTCAGAGTGATGCTGAAAAACTAATTCATGCATTTATTTCCTCTAGGCTGGACTATTGTAATTCATTTATCAGGTTGTCCTAAAAGTTCCCTGAAAAGCCTTCAGTTAATTCAAAATGCTGCAGCTGAGTACTAACGGGACTAGAAGGAGAGAGCATATCTCACCCATATTGGCCTCTCTTCATTGGCTTCCTGTTAATTCTAGAATAGAATTTAAAATTCTTCTTCTTACTTATAAGGTTTGAATAATCAGGTCCCATCTTATCTTAGGGACCTCGTAGTACCATATCACCCCAATAGAGCGCTTCGCTCTCAGACTGCAGGCTTACTTGTAGTTCCTAGGGTTTGTAAGAGTAGAATGGGAGGCAGAGCCTTCAGCTTTCAGGCTCCTCTTGTGGAACCAGCTCCCAATTCAGATCAGGGAGACAGACACCCTCTCTACTTTTAAGATTAGGCTTAAAACTTTCCTTTTTGCTAAAGCTTATAGTTAGGGCTGGATCAGGTGACCTGAACCATCCCTTAGTTATGCTGCTATAGACTTAAACTGCTGGGGGGTTCCCATGATGCACTGAGTGTTTCTTTCTCTTTTGCTCTGTATGCACCACTCTGCATTTAATCATTAGTGATTGATCTCTCTTCCACAGCATGTCTTTTTCCTGGTTCTCTCCCTCAGCCCCAACCAGTCCCAGCAGAAGACTGCCCCTCCCTGAGCCTGGTTCTGCTGGAGATTTCTTCCTGTTAAAAGGGAGTTTTTCCTTCCCACTGTCGCCAAGTGCTTGCTCACAGGGGGTCGTTTTGACCATTGGGGATTTTCTGTAATTATTGTATGGCCTTGCTTTACAATATAAAGCGCCTTGGGGCAACTATTTGTTGTGATTTGGCGCTATATAAAAAATTGATTGATTTTCTGTATGTTTATTCTCTTGCGGGGTTTTTCTGCTTGGTTCTGTCTGTTTCTGTCTCTCTTGTCTGTCCCTGGGTTCTTGGTGATGGGCGTTTCTCTCTCTCTGGCCAGCTTTCCACGTACACCTGTTCCTGATTTTCAGCTCATCACCTGCGGTTATATAAGCAGGTATTAAGCTTGGGACTCCGGCGTCTCTCCTCTATCTCTGCTCCAACCTTCAAAGTCCCTATTTCACTGGACTGTGAATTCTTCAAACTATTTGGATTAACCATGGAATTGATCAGCTGGTCTTTGAACACTATTGACACCATTTTTTCAACAAGGAAATCAGGGCTGGGGGACCCTGCTTGCCCAAATGGAACCTACCCTGCAGGCCTTATAAGCCTCCAAAGTTTAAACCATCCCACTGTTTTCCTTCAAAAGAGTTTCTACAGCCTTGGTGAACCATTCAGCTGCCTTATCTTCTGCAGTTCGACAGTGACAGTAATTGCCACTCACACATGGACAGAGATTGAAATGCATGCTTCCACCCCCTACCCTCCTCCTGTCCCCACCCCACATCCTGGCTCCCGCTCACGCCATTCCCTTCCCCCTCTGGGATGCAGCACAGCTTTAGTTGCAGCAGCTTCCTTCCCCCCCCCCCAGCTTGGCTGTGCGGCCACGTGCTACTGCAGCGCCCCCCTCCCCACACTCACATTGCCTCAATTTGGATGACGGACTGTTTCAAAGTTTAGTGTACATAAACAATCAAATGTATATGTTCAGATGTTTTAATTCTGATGTGGGTCATTAATGCATTAAACTAGTAATAACTGTGGATTAATTGCTGTATATTTGTCTGACGTAACTGGGTGTGAAATGAATTGCCCTTTTAGGGATCAATAAAGTTGTCTGAATCTGATTGGGGTGTGTTTGCTCCTCCCAGATTGATGTGCCTTGTGCCTTCTCTCCACCTCTTGTTCTCGTGTCCCATAGTGCCTGCTGCCTCAGTGTGTTTTTTGATCTCTGCCTGTTTTTCCGACCTCACCAAAGTCTGATGATTTGTGTACTTCTGCTGTGTACTTTGGACTGCCTTTCTGTGTACCGACTCTGCTATCCAAATCACTACAGTCTTTTACCAACCAGAGCTGTTTGTGTGAGCCTCACATTTGTGTCGTAACATCTTTGATCAACCCTCCTGTCAGATGTGGTGCAGAGTTACTTTGTGAAATACAGACACCACTCAATTCCAAAGAACTGTGAAACAAAAGCGCATGCAAGTGGATGGAAATGTGCACAAATGCACTCTTCCTTTTGCCGCATTAATGAAAATTCATTAGCTGTGTTTCCATCCGACAAGTATCGCAACTCTTAAGGGAATTTTCATTAATGCGGGAAAAGAAAGAGTGCATTTGTGCACATTTCCATCCACGTGTTATGCGCTTTTGTTTCTCAATTCCCAATTTGGAATTGAGAACCATCATTTCATGCTTCAGTCATTTGTGGTGTCTGTATTTCACAAAGTGCTGCACCACAAAATCGCAAAATTAACTCCACTGGAGTTACAGAGTGTCAGCACACGCAAGAAGCTCTTATTCAAGACTTTTATCTCTCCAGCTCCAGTCAAAAGACTAACAAGGTAGTTTAAGAGCCTGGAATGACCTGGAACTTTCTTTTCCTGGCCTTGAAAAAAAAATGTTCATCTTTGTAACAAAACCCAGTGAGTGAAGCAGAGGAAATTAAAGTGATGTCCCCTGTGTGTGTGTGTGTGTGTGTGAGAGAGAAATAAATTCAAATGAACTTGTTTCTTTACTAAATTATAAAATTAATTTATACATTTATATACAGTGAGGAAAATAAGTATTTGAACACCTGTGAAAATCAATGTTAATATTTGGTACAGTAGCCTTTGTTTGCAATTACAGAGGTCAAACGTTTCCTGTAGTTTTTCACCAGGTTTTCACACACTGCAGCAGGGATTTTGGTCCACTCCTCCATACAGATCTTCTCTAGATCTTTCAGGTTTGGAGTTTCAGCTCCATTGAGTTCAGGTCTGGAGACTGGCCAGGCCTCTCCAGGATCTTGAAATGCTTCTTACAGAGCCCCTCCTTAGTTGTCCTGGCTGTGTGTTGGGGTCATTGTCATGCTGGAAGACCCAGCCATGACCCATCTTCAATGCTCTTACTGAGGGAAGGAGGTTGTTTGCCAAAATCTCACAATACATGACCCCATCCATCCTCCCTTCAATACGGTGCAGTCGTCCTGTCCCCTTTGCAGAAGAACATCCCCAGAGTATGATGTTTCCACCCCCATGCTTCACGGTTGGGATGGTTTTCTTGGGGTTGTTCTCATCCTCTAAACATGGTAAGTGGAGTTGATTCCAAAAAGCTCTATTCTGGTCTCATCTGACCACATGACCTTCTCCCATGCCTCCTCTGGATCATCCAGATGGCCATGGTGAACTTCAAATGGGCCTGGACATGTGCTGGCTTGAGCAGGGGGACCTTGCTGCCCTGCAGGATTTTAAACCATGACAGCATCATGTGTTACTAATGTAATCTTTGTGACTGTGGTCCCAGCTCTTCAGGTCATTGACCAGGTCCTCCTGTGTAGTTCTGAGCTTTCTCAGAATCATCTTTACCCCACAAGTGAGATCTTGCATGGAATCCCAGACCGAGGGAGATTGACAGTCATCTTGTGTTTCTTCCACTTTCTAATAAATAATCATAACAGTTGTTGTCTTCTACCAAGCTGCTTGCCTGTTGTTTTGTAGTCCATCCCAGCCTTGTGCAGGTCTACAGTTTTGTCCCTGGTGTCCTTAGACAGCTCTTTGGTCTTGGCTATGGTGGACAGGTTGGAGTGTGATTGATTGAGTGTGTGAACAGGTGTCTGTTATACAGGTAACAAGTTCAAACAGGTGCACTTAATACAGGTAAAGAGTGCAGAATAAGAGGACTTCTTAAAGAAAAATTAACAGGTCTGTGAGAGACAGAATTCTTGCTGGTTGGTAGGTGTTCAAATACTTATTTGCAGCAGTAATGTTGTGGGGCCGCTGAAGAGGAGGTACTGCTGGCCCACCACCACCAGAGGGCGCCCTGCTTGGAGTGCGGGCTCCAAGCACGAGAGGGCGCCAGACCCGAAGAAGTGACAGCTGTCACTCATCCTCTGCACCAGCTGTCACTCGTTCATCATCACCACCATAAAAGCCGGACTGCAACTCCACCTCCCCGCCGAGAAATCGACTACCATTACCAAGGTAATTTCTCTGTGAACTTAAGACTGTGTATCTGACTAAACTCTTCTTTGCAGCCGTTTTCCTGTCGGTGAGACTCGTCTGTGGAGGTGGCGTTTGAGGTGTTCAGCGACGGCTTCGCAACACCTCCCACCCAGATAAGTGCTCAAACAGGAGCTGCACGAGTGTGTGATTGGAGGTGGAGGTGCTTCCTCCCTCTGACTGTGGATTTACTGAGTGTGCGGACTCACACTCACTCATCATATTTCTGCTTCTGCCAGCAGTACAGGGTCGACAGCCGAAGACAGAGGCCACTGGGGACTTGGGACTTGGCGGCTCCGGTGTTCTTCAGACCGTTGGTGGTGGAAGCCGTGTGGGACGCGGCTTCTCTCTCGTCGGGGGTTTCTATCTTCGAGCCTGCCCACACGTCACCTGGTGTTAAATTGACTGTGCAGATTACAGTACGTTTCGTGTATTATCACAACATTAAATTGTTACCTTTTTGGCTTATTCATTGTCCGTTCATTTGCGCCCTGTTGTGGGTCCGTGCTACGACGCCTTCCCGACAGGATTTCTCGGCCATCGTCATGGATTCCGAGGGGCGTCAACCCGAGCTTGAACGGCCAATGGAAGAGCCAGGAGCGCAGGCGTCAGCGGGAGGCGTGTTGAGTGAGCTGCAGCAGATCTTAGCCGCCTTCACGGCTCGGTTAGATTTAGTGACCGAGCAGAGTGTCCTCCTTAATCGGAGGGGGAGGCTCTCACCGCCAGGGTGGAAGCGCGCGATCAGGGCGCTGCTGCAGCCGCTCTCTGGCTGGTCCTGGGCCTGTATCAGACGTTCCACTGGTCGTTGAACGAACCCCCCCACCGTCCCCTGAAGCATACATAAGCCCTCCGGAACCGTACGGGGGCTGTGTCGAGACGTGCGCGGACTTCCTCATGCAGTGTTCTCTCGTCTTTTCACAGCGCCCTGTCATGTACGCATCAGACGCTAGCCGGGTGGCTTATGTTATAATTTGCTTCGAGGAGAGGCACGCGCATGGGCTACGGCGCTTTGGGAGCAGAATTCACGGCTCCTAACGTCTTATACTGGGTTGTACGGGAGTTCAAACAAGTGTTTGATCATCCAACAGAGGCGAGACCGCTTCGAACGTGCTGCTGTCGATGAGACAGGGGCGCCGTAGCGCAGCCGAGTATGCAGTCGACTTCCGCATCGCGGCAGCGAGGTCCGGCTGGAATAACGTTGCGCTCCGCGCCGCCTTTGTAAATGGACTGTCCCGGTCCTTAAGGAGCACCCTACTGGCTAAGGAGGAACCGCGGGATTTTGACGGGCTTGTCGATTTAGTTATACGCTTAGACAAACCGTTTTAAACGAGCATCGTCGGGAGCAGGCCGGGGGGCGTGACGGGCACGAGCCGTCCCTCCCCCTTCCGGTTCCGACAAGGTGACGTCGTCCCCACGCTTCACTGCCAGAGAGCTCAGTGTGGCCTACAGCTCCCCTGCTGAGGAGGGCTATGGACACGAGCAGGGCCAAATTAAAATCAAATATCAGGACAAGGAGGCTGGCCCGCGGGGAGTGTTTGTCTGTGGCTCTTGCGAGCACATGCAGAAGGACTGCCCTAAAACGGTCAAACTACAACGCCCGTCCTTAGAAACTGGGCTAAGGGTGGGCCATAACACGCACGCGGGAAAACCCCGCAAATCTGCACGAATCCCAGTAACAATCCTTTCTGGGGATTTAACCCTTCACGCCCCAGCACTGGTAGACACGGGGTCTGAAGTGAATCTGCTGGACAGCAGATGGGTAAAGGAAGTAGAGCTCCCTCTGGTGGCTCTGCCGGCACCATTGCAGGTGCTAGCACTAGATGGCACCCTGCTTCCATTAATCACACATCAGACACAACCAGTGACTTTGGTTGTGTCTGGGAATCACAGGGAGGAGATGGTGTTCCATGTAACACCACCTACCTCCCGAGTGATTTTGGGCTTTCCATGGATGGTGAAGCACAATCCCCGGATAGATTGGCCGTCCGGGTTGTCATGCAGTGGAGCGAAACCTGCCACCGGGAGTGTTTAGGATCCTCGGTCCCTCCCGGCACTACGGCTAATGAGGAGGTCAAAGTCCCCACCAATCTATCGGCGGTGCCAAAGGAGTACCATGATCTGCGGACGTTTTCAGCAAAGATCTGGCGCTCACTCTTCCCCCGCACCGACCGTATGATTGTGCCATCGATTTGGTCCCGGGCGCTGAGTACCCCGTCCAGTAGGTTGTACAACCTCTCACGTCCGGAACGCGAATCAATGGAGACCTACATCCGGGACTCCTTAGCTGCCGGGCTGATCCGGAACTCCACCTCCCCGATGGGTGCTGGTTTCTTTTTTGTGGGTAAAAAGATGGCGGACTCCGTCCATGCATTGATTACAGAGGGCTGAACGAGATCACGGTTCGCAACCGATACCGTTACCTCTGTTGGATTCAGTGTTCACGCCCCTGCATGGAGCCCAAATTTTCACTAAATTGGATCTTAGAAATGCGTACCACCTGGTTCGGATCCGGAAGGGAGACGAATGGAAGACGGTATTCAACACCCCGTTAGGTCATTTTGAGTACCTGGTCAGGCCGTTCGGCCTCACTAACGCCCCCGCGACGTTCCAAGCTTTGATAAATGACGTCTTGCGGGACTTCCTGCATCGGTTCGTCTTCGTATATCTGGACGATATACTCATCTTTTCCCCGGACCCTGAGACCCATGTCCAGCATGTACGTCAGGTCCTACAGCGGTTGTTGGAGAACCGGCTGTTTGTGAAGGGCGAGAAGTGCGAGTTCCACCGCACTTCTTTGTCCTTCCTGGGGTTCATCATCTCCTCCAACTCCGTCGCCCCTGATCCGGCTAAGGTTGCGGCAGTGAGAGATTGGCCCCAACCAACAAGCCGCAGGAAACTACAGCAGTTCCTAGGCTTTGCAAATTTCTACAGGAGGTTCATTAAAGGTTACAGTCAGGTAGTTAGCCTCCTGACTGCCCTGACCTCCACCAAGGTCCCCTTCGCCTGGTCGGATCGGTAATAAGCCGCGTTCCAGGAGTTGAAACGCCGGTTCTCGACTGCACCAGTTCTGGTGCAGCCTGATCCTGATCGCCAGTACATAGTAGAAGTGGACGCCTCTGACTCAGGGATAGGAGCCGTGCTGTCCCAGAGCGTGGAGGCTGATAAAGTTCTCCATCCTTGTGCCTTTTATTCCCGGAGGTTGACCCCGCTGAACGGAACTATGACGTCGGCAATCGGGAACTTCTTGCGGTGAAGGAGGCTCTTGAAGAGTGGAGACACCTGCTGGAGGGGGCATCGTTGCCCTTCACGGTTTTCACGGACCATCGGAACCTGGAGTACATCCGGACCGCCAAGCGGCCTGAACCCCAGGCAAGCCCGCTGGTCTCTGTTCTTCGGGCGCTTTGACTTCCAGATCACGTAATCGCCCCGGGACCAAGAACCAAAAACCAGATGCATTGTCCCGGGTGCACGAAGAAGAAGCCAAAGCGGGGCTGTCGAACCCCACCGAGACCATCATCCCCGAGTCCACTGTCGTGGCCACCCTCACCTGGGACGTGGAGAAGACCGTCCGGGAGGCCCTGACAAGGAGCCCGGACCCGGGGACTGGCCCCAAGAAGAGATTGTACGTCCCACCAGAGGCTAGAGCTGCCGTATTGGACTTCTGTCACGGGTCCAAGCTGTCTTGTCATCCCGGAGTGCGTAGGACCGTGGCAGTAGTCCAGCAGCGCTTCTGGTGGGCGTCCCTGGAAACCGACGTCCGGGACTACGTCCAGGCCTGTACCATCTGCGCCAGGGGCAAGGCAGACCATCGGAGGACGACGGGCCTCCTCCAACCCCTGCCAGTGCCTCATCGCCCCTGGTCTCACATCGGCCTGGATTTCATCACGGGCCTCCCGCCGTCCCAGGGCAACACTGTGATTCTCACGATAGTGGACCGGTTCTCCAAGGCGGCCCACTTCGTGGCCCTCCCGAAGCTCCCGACGGGCCAGGAGACGGCAGACCTCCTGGTCCACCACGTCATGCGGCTGCATGGGATACCATCGGACGTTGTATCAGATCGTGGTCCCCAGTTCTCTTCACAGGTGTGGAAGAGTTTCTGCAAGGAGCTGGGGGCCACCGTGAGTCTCTCGTCCGGGTACCACCCCCAGACCAACGGCCAGGCAGAGCGGGCCAACCAGGAGTTGGAGCAGGCCCTTCGGTGTGTCACCTCCGCGCATCCGGCGGCCTGGAGTCACCATCTGGCCTGGATCGAGTATGCCCACAACAGCCAAGTTTCGTCTGCTACCGGCCTCTCCCCTTTTGAGGCATGTTTGGGGTACCAGCCCCCATTGTTCCTGCTGGTGGAGGGAGAGGTTGGTGTGCCCTCGGTCCAGGCCCACCTCAGGAGGTGCCGCCGGGTGTGGCGGACCGCCCGCTCTGCCCTATTACAGGCCCGGACGAGGGCTAAGACCCATGCGGACCGCCGGCGTTCCCCGGCCCCCACGTACCGGCCCGGGCAGGAGGTGTGGCTTTCAACAAAGGACATTCCCCTTTGTGTGGACTCCCCTAAGTTAAAGGACAGATACATTGGACCATTTCAAATCCTCAAGATCATCAACCCGGCCGCAGTGAAGCTTCGACTCCCGGCTTCACTGCGGATCCACCCTGTATTCCACGTGTCCCGCGTCAAGCCATACCGCACCTCGCCCCTCTGTGCACCTGGACCTACGCCGCCTCCTGCCCGGCTCATCGACGGGGAGCCTGCTTGGACGGTCCGCAGGCTCCTGGACGTCCGTCGTAAGGGCCGGGGGTTCCAATACCTGGTGGACTGGGAGGGGTATGGACCTGAAGAACGCTCCTGGGTGAAGAGGAGCTTCATCCTGGACCCGGCCCTCCTGGCCGAGTTCTACGCAAGACACCCGGACAAGCCTGGTCCTGGCGCCCGTTGAGGGGGGGGTCCTGTTGTGTGGGCCGCTGAAGAGGAGGTACTGCTGGCCCACCACCACCAGAGGGCGCCCTGCTTGGAGTGCGGGCTCCAAGCACAAGAGGGCGCCAGACCCAGAAGAAGTGACAGCTGTCACTCATCCTCTGCACCAGCTGTCACTCGTTCATCATCACCACCATAAAAGCCGGACTGCAACTCCACCTCCCCGCCGAGAAATCGACTACCATTACCAAGGTAATTTCTCTGTGAACTTAAGACTGTGTATCTGACTAAACTCTTCTTTGCAGCCGTTTTCCTGTCGGTGAGACTCGTCTGTGGAGGTGGCGTTTTGAGGTGTTCAGCGACGGCTTCGCAACACCTCCCACCCAGATAAGTGCTCAAACAGGAGCTGCACGAGTGTGTGATTGGAGGTGGAGGTGCTTCCTCCCTCTCTGACTGTGGATTTACTGAGTGTGCGGACTCACACTCACTCATCATATCTCTGCTTTCTGCCAGCAGTACCAGGGTCGACAGCCGAAGACAGAGGCCACCTGGGGACTCGGGACTTGGCGGCTCCGGTGTTCTTCAGACCGTTGGTGGTGGAAGCCGTGTGGGACGCGGCTTCTCTCTCGTCGGGGGTCTTCTATCTTCGAGCCTGCCTACACGTCACCTGGTGTTAAATTGACTGTGCAGATTACAGTACGTTTCGTTGTGTATTATCACAACATTAAATTGTACGTCAGGTCCTACAGCGGTTGTTGGAGAACCGGCTGTTTGTGAAGGGCGAGAAGTGCGAGTTCCACCGCACTTCTTTGTCCTTCCTGGGGTTCATCATCTCCTCCAACTCCGTCGCCCCTGATCCGGCTAAGGTTGCGGCAGTGAGAGATTGGCCCCAACCAACAAGCCGCAGGAAACTACAGCAGTTCCTAGGCTTTGCAAATTTCTACAGGAGGTTCATTAAAGGTTACAGTCAGGTAGTTAGCCTCCTGACTGCCCTGACCTCCACCAAGGTCCCCTTCGCCTGGTCGGATCGGTAATAAGCCGCGTTCCAGGAGTTGAAACGCCGGTTCTCGACTGCACCAGTTCTGGTGCAGCCTGATCCTGATCGCCAGTACATAGTAGAAGTGGACGCCTCTGACTCAGGGATAGGAGCCGTGCTGTCCCAGAGCGTGGAGGCTGATAAAGTTCTCCATCCTTGTGCCTTTTATTCCCGGAGGTTGACCCCCGCTGAACGGAACTATGACGTCGGCAATCGGGAACTTCTTGCGGTGAAGGAGGCTCTTGAAGAGTGGAGACACCTGCTGGAGGGGGCATCGTTGCCCTTCACGGTTTTCACGGACCATCGGAACCTGGAGTACATCCGGACCGCCAAGCGGCTGAACCCCAGGCAAGCCCGCTGGTCTCTGTTCTTCGGGCGCTTTGACTTCCAGATCACGTATCGCCCCGGGACCAAGAACCAAAAACCAGATGCATTGTCCCGGGTGCACGAAGAAGAAGCCAAAGCGGGGCTGTCGAACCCCACCGAGACCATCATCCCCGAGTCCACTGTCGTGGCCACCCTCACCTGGGACGTGGAGAAGACCGTCCGGGAGGCCCTGACAAGGAGCCCGGACCCGGGGACTGGCCCCAAGAAGAGATTGTACGTCCCACCAGAGGCTAGAGCTGCCGTATTGGACTTCTGTCACGGGTCCAAGCTGTCCTGTCATCCCGGAGTGCGTAGGACCGTGGCAGTAGTCCAGCAGCGCTTCTGGTGGGCGTCCCTGGAAACCGACGTCCGGGACTACGTCCAGGCCTGTACCATCTGCGCCAGGGGCAAGGCAGACCATCGGAGGACGACGGGCCTCCTCCAACCCCTGCCAGTGCCTCATCGCCCCTGGTCTCACATCGGCCTGGATTTCATCACGGGCCTCCCGCCGTCCCAGGGCAACACTGTGATTCTCACGATAGTGGACCGGTTCTCCAAGGCGGCCCACTTCGTGGCCCTCCCGAAGCTCCCGACGGGCCAGGAGACGGCAGACCTCCTGGTCCACCACGTCATGCGGCTGCATGGGATACCATCGGACGTTGTATCAGATCGTGGTCCCCAGTTCTCTTCACAGGTGTGGAAGAGTTTCTGCAAGGAGCTGGGGGCCACCGTGAGTCTCTCGTCCGGGTACCACCCCCAGACCAACGGCCAGGCAGAGCGGGCCAACCAGGAGTTGGAGCAGGCCCTTCGGTGTGTCACCTCCGCGCATCCGGCGGCCTGGAGTCACCATCTGGCCTGGATCGAGTATGCCCACAACAGCCAAGTTTCGTCTGCTACCGGCCTCTCCCCTTTTGAGGCATGTTTGGGGTACCAGCCCCCATTGTTCCTGCTGGTGGAGGGAGAGGTTGGTGTGCCCTCGGTCCAGGCCCACCTCAGGAGGTGCCGCCGGGTGTGGCGGACCGCCCGCTCTGCCCTATTACAGGCCCGGACGAGGGCTAAGACCCATGCGGACCGCCGGCGTTCCCCGGCCCCCACGTACCGGCCCGGGCAGGAGGTGTGGCTTTCAACAAAGGACATTCCCCTTTGTGTGGACTCCCCTAAGTTAAAGGACAGATACATTGGACCATTTCAAATCCTCAAGATCATCAACCCGGCCGCAGTGAAGCTTCGACTCCCGGCTTCACTGCGGATCCACCCTGTATTCCACGTGTCCCGCGTCAAGCCATACCGCACCTCGCCCCTCTGTGCACCTGGACCTACGCCGCCTCCTGCCCGGCTCATCGACGGGGAGCCTGCTTGGACGGTCCGCAGGCTCCTGGACGTCCGTCGTAAGGGCCGGGGGTTCCAATACCTGGTGGACTGGGAGGGGTATGGACCTGAAGAACGCTCCTGGGTGAAGAGGAGCTTCATCCTGGACCCGGCCCTCCTGGCCGAGTTCTACGCAAGACACCCGGACAAGCCTGGTCCTGGCGCCCGTTGAGGGGGGGGTCCTGTTGTGTGGGCCGCTGAAGAGGAGGTACTGCTGGCCCACCACCACCAGAGGGCGCCCTGCTTGGAGTGCGGGCTCCAAGCACAAGAGGGCGCCAGACCCAGAAGAAGTGACAGCTGTCACTCATCCTCTGCACCAGCTGTCACTCGTTCATCATCACCACCATAAAAGCCGGACTGCAACTCCACCTCCCCGCCGAGAAATCGACTACCATTACCAAGGTAATTTCTCTGTGAACTTAAGACTGTGTATCTGACTAAACTCTTCTTTGCAGCCGTTTTCCTGTCGGTGAGACTCGTCTGTGGAGGTGGCGTTTGAGGTGTTCAGCGACGGCTTCGCAACACCTCCCACCCAGATAAGTGCTCAAACAGGAGCTGCACGAGTGTGTGATTGGAGGTGGAGGTGCTTCCTCCCTCTCTGACTGTGGATTTACTGAGTGTGCGGACTCACACTCACTCATCATATCTCTGCTTTCTGCCAGCAGTACCAGGGTCGACAGCCGAAGACAGAGGCCACCTGGGGACTCGGGACTTGGCGGCTCCGGTGTTCTTCAGACCGTTGGTGGTGGAAGCCGTGTGGGACGCGGCTTCTCTCTCGTCGGGGGTCTTCTATCTTCGAGCCTGCCCACACGTCACCTGGTGTTAAATTGACTGTGCAGATTACAGTACGTTTCGTTGTGTATTATCACAACATTAAATTGTTACCTTTTTGGCTTATTGTCCGTTCATTTGCGCCCCGTTGTGGGTCCGTGCTACGACACCTTCCCAACAAGTAACATACAAATAAATTATTTAAAAAATCATACATTTTGATTTCCCGATTTTTTTTTTTTTTTTTTTTAGATTATGTCTCTCACAGTGGACATGCACCTAAGATGAAAATTTCAGACCCCTCTATGATTTCTAAATGGGAGAACTTGCAAAACCGCAGGGTGTTCAAATACTTATTTTCCTCACTGTATATGCCACAGCATGTTTTTTTTTCAATTCAATTTTTTTTCTTTTATATAGCGCCAAATCACAGAAATGTTGCCTCAAGGTGCTTCACACAAGTAATGTCTTTGTTAAAGAGCAAAAGACAAAGTCTTTCACCATAACAGTAGATCTTTTTAATTTGTGACAGCATCCTGTATTGTAACTGAATCTCTGCTGTTTCTAACAAACCAAAACGTGGGAAAATCAGGTAAAAATTTGGAGAGTTATGGATTATTGTAGTTGGAGAAACACCTTCCACAGTATAAATAAATGCACTGGGGGCACAACAAGGACCCATCCAAGATGGCGTCCGACTGGTATTCAGCTCCAATAGGCAGCTGCCACCTGCTGCATCAGTCCATTATTGCAGCACTAAATCCTCTCCATGAGTCCAGTGTCTTCATGTATTTAAAAGCCAACACTTCCCCCTCCCACTTGGACCTTATGTCTAAAATACTTCCTCAGAAACTTCTTTCAGGTCTGTACTTCTAAATTCTGAGGGAAGCTCTCACCTTTCTGTGGAATATTCATTACAGTACGTGAGGACACGCTGCTCTGTCTCTAGCTGTGGACGTTCCAAACAGTCCATCCTGGTGCTTTACTAGGAGGAAGACAGAAAGAACTGTTCAACACACTACGACCAGTTCTCAGTCTACCAACAGTGACTTCATCCTTTCTTTTCCACCTCTTTACTGAATCTGTCACTCCACTAGCTGTTGAACATGAATACCTCCTGTGGCATTCTGGAATATTTTAAGATGCAGTAACTAGTGTTGCCTGCAGGGGCGCTAAGTGTCTGTATAAAAGGCTGTGACCACAGAAGTAGAGTGAGGTGAGCTGTGGAGACCTGTGCTGGTTTCAACTCAGGTTCGCTGTGTTCCTGTGCAAATCTGTTGGCTTCCTTGGATAGACATCAACCAACATCTGTGAGACGACAGGAAATAGTTGACCAGGATCGGGATGCTGCTTTGGAAGTGAGTTTTGAGCTGACAACTGAACTCCGTTGAGACGATTGAGCACGCGTGTAATGGTGACGTTCAGGAGCAGAGAAGACCTTTGCTTTGATGGAACAAAAGAATTTGAAGCCTACTTGGAATGGCTAGAACAATTCTTTGTGGCAATCGGACTGAAGTACGGTGATGAAAAGTCTAAAGCAGTGTTTCTGACTGTCGTTAGAAAATGAAACCACACGTTGCTTATGGGCTTGTGTTCACCAGTAAAGCCGTCCGAATGTAAGTTGACTGATGTAATAAGTTTCCTGTGCACCCATTTTATGCCCAAAACAAACTTCATCACTGAAAGATATAAGTTTAACACCCAAAGACAAAGAGAAGACGAGTGTATCAGCGAATTCAAGGCTGGTCTTAGAGAGCTGGCGGCCATGAGGCGTCTACGTATGTAATGTCTGTGATATCAGCTACACACAGAACATGACGGGAGGACCGGCAGGAGTTGCGCGTGTGCACACATGCGCTGACACCATACCAGAACAGAGGAAGGAGGGATAACACAAACACACACATACACAGAACGAAGGAAGAGGAGACTAAGACAGGAAGTGTGGGATCAGGAGGAAATCACGCAGAACCGCATTCACACACACACTGACGTACACATCCACACTGACGAGGGCAACCAGCAAATAGGTCGACGTGGACTGGGAGGGGAAGGGGGGCGTGCCGGAACACACATGCATGCAGCAGCGCACACCCACAACAAGAAGTACACACGCACCTCCACACACACTCCAACTCCTTCATCCAAAGGACAGACACACACGGACGCTCACAGACACGAGACATGAACAGACGCAGACAAGACTGGACAGATGGACAAAAACAAAACACAAGACTCCAGAAACAACCCGGTCAGATCCTAACGATTGTAACCACCACTGTAATATGTCGCGGACGTGACGAGCGAAGCTCTTCAGCATCTCACTGCGTCATTTAGGTCCTTCAGACTGTTTTTGAGTAAATGCTTCGGTGGAGCATGATCATTGGCAAAAACCTTTCAGCTTCTGGGGGAGCTCCACCCCCCCCCCCCCCCCCCCCCCCCAGATCCCCACCATTTTAGGCATTTTTCTTTTTTTGCCTACAATATGGCCAAATTATTGTATCTCAATACTGTCATATCAGTATGATAAACGATATGACTATGATTTGAAACAAAGTGCAGTAACAGTGAAAATGAAACCTTCTTAAACAAAACAGTAATAATGCCACACTCATCATAAGGTTAGGATACTGTGCCCTCCAAAAGTATTGGAACACTTGGAATTTCACACATATTATGTTAGAAAGATTAAAAAACAAAATAAGATTATAAAATCAAACCTTCACTGTGCCTTGTGATAGAATCACTATGATGCCCACTCCAAGATGGCGTCTACTCCTCTTTATAATGTCTGTGTTCATCTACCGTCACTTTGTGAAGTTGCAAGAGTCTGCAATGTAAACTGTGTGCTGCACAGCAAGTTAAAGGAAACCCTTAAAAATAAAAATTTAGCATCATCCAGTGACATCATACCGTAAAACCTTTGCTGTATTCTGGATCCTCTCATCACGCCCTTTAATTTGATGTACTACACAACATGTTTTACTATAATCTGAAGTTTGACCTAATTTAGGTGACCTTTGACCTCAAGTGAAACCCTGAATGTCAAGGTCAATTGCTTTTCCCAGGTAATGACTTATGGGCAAGGCCAATCACTGTGTCCATGCCAAATTTGGAGGCAAAATTTGAAAAACTGCGACCAGGAAAGTTGTTTCATTGAACTTAGCGTTTGACCTTGCTGTAACTTGACCTTTGACCTTGATCCTTTTGCATGCTGAAAGGTATCTTGCTAGGGCTGCTATATGTGAAGCTGCAAGAGTCTGTGATGTAAACTGTGTGCTGCACAGCAAGTTAAAGGTGAAAAATGCAACGATTACAAACAAAACAAACATACATACTGACAAACATATCTTGCAAAACTTCACTTTGGCAAGATAATGAAAACTGTCATCCTGAGAGTGACGGGCATCTTGCCAAAAGATGAACCAAAAGGACTACCATGAGGAACAACCACCATGAAGAGGGACTGACAGGCAAGGCCATTCACTATATTCATGTCAGATTTGGAGGGAAAAAAGTACAAATTGCAACCAGCAAAGGGTTTTTTTTGTGGTGATTTTAGTGTTTGACCTTCCTGTGACATTGATCTTTGAGCTTGACACTGACTCTTTTGTGTACTGAAAGGTATCTTGCTAGGGCTGCGATATTTGAAGTTGCAAAAACAAGCAAAATCCAAATTTTGCATGTTTTTTTCATGATGACATCAACAAAATAACATAACTTAAAACCATTGCTTTGTTTTGGATCCTCTCATTGAGCCCTTTAATTTGGCGTATTACACATGTTTTACTTTAATCTGAAATTTGACCTTATTTAGGTGACCTTTGACCTCAAGCAAAACCCTGAAAGTCAAGGTCGATCACTTATCCCTTGTAATGGCTCATGGGCAAACCCTATCACTATATTCATGCCAAATTTGGAGGCAGAATTTCAAAAGTTGTGACCAGGAAAGTTGTTTTGTTGAAGTTTGTGTTTCACCTTCCTGTGACCTTGACCTTTGCTCTGAAACTTGATCCCGTTGTGTGCTGAAAGGTATCTTGCTGGGGCTGCTATAGCTGCAAGACTGTGTGACGTAAACTGCCTGCTCTAATACCGACTGACAGATCTTGCAAAGCGTCATTTTGGCAAGATAACAAGGGCACCAGGGTCATTCCACGTCAATTCAACGAGGGCCTCACGCACTTTGTCTCAGATTTTCTTCAAATTGGAATCAAATATTCCCAGACTATTCAGAACAACAAATCTGAAGTTTGAGGCCTGTAGGCCAAGTAGTTTCTGAGATATGGCCAATTTAGTGTGCATGGGGTCTGCCGTTTTTTAGGCAAAAATTATGGCCGTCATTTCTGGAGCCATGTTCAAGCTAGAATATCTCAGCAAATAATGGACTTAGGGGCCTGAAATTTTCTGTGGCAGTTGTCATGGATACCCAGACTTGGACTGTAGTCAAACAACAGACCTTGACACTAAACTGTGAAGTTTATGTATGTGACACTAAACTGTGAAGTTTATGTATGCTCAAACTATGGAAAATATTACATTGACTATTACGAGCATTCATGTTTCTTGGCTCCTTAATGCAGCTATACTGGCTATGAAATATGTAAATTTGGCATATCTGTGGTCAACAGTTATTGTGGGAGAAACCTCTGAAATCTGAAAAAAGCATTTTGTGGTCGGA
Organism: Thalassophryne amazonica; assembly: GCF_902500255.1. NCBI lineage: Eukaryota > Metazoa > Chordata > Actinopteri > Batrachoidiformes > Batrachoididae > Thalassophryne > Thalassophryne amazonica. Next base: position 74,396,669 of record NC_047119.1, on the reverse strand, counting down.
TTTTATTAGAAGAAAAGCTCATGTGGGCAGTAAATAAAACTCTTCAAACTGGAGGAGAATCAGGAGAATTCACGCCACCAGATCGTTCCACAGCGTCCATGGCTCCTGAACCATCAGGGGCACAGAAGCCATCACAGCCCTTGGCAGCACGTCCGTCACAGGACTCACCCACGGTGCACGCATCACTTTAGTCCCCAGCAGCATGTCTCTCAGCAGCCTCATCCACGGTGCGCACACCTTTGGAGACCTCAGCTTCACTCTCATCTCCAGAAGCACCGCTGCTCCCAGCCATGTGCACACACCACGGGAGTCACCCACAGCGCAGGCATCGCTCCAGCTCCCAGCTGCACGTATGTCATCAGATTTATTCGCTGCCCGCCCACTTCTGCACTCATCAGACCAACTCATGCCTCATGAATCACCAGCTGAACTACAAGAGAAGGTCACGCCAGCCCAGCCATCCACCGTTTGCACATTACTGGAAACGTCTATGACACATTTGCCTCCAGCATCATCAGGATCACCCACGATGCGCACATCTCAAAGGTTCACAGCCATGCCCACGTCTTCAGTGCCTCCTCTGATCCGAACATGAACGTCACCTCGATGACGGCCTTGGGCATCACAGCTGACAGGACAGTGAGTTTTTCACTGTTTAATTTCATGATCAAGCTTTTCAGGTTGTTTCTCCACTTTTTGTGTCTGTCAGGAAGACTGTTTACTGTCTCTTATCAAGATTCCATTGGGCTCCTGCATATTTATAGTTCTAAGTTAATGACAAGTGTGCCCTTAATCTTGTGTTCCAGAAAGATCTCTTTTTGGGGACCCCCTCACTGTCTGTATTTTTGATGTTTAGTTAAATTCCCTCCCAGGTCCTGTAAAGACCTATCGGACTTTGTTTGCCTCCCAAGTGTATGGTATTAGTTGTTTAACTTTTTGCACACTTTTATGAAGCAGGTTTTCTTTTTTTCAGCTTTTTTGCCAAGGTAATTGATCTCTATGGTCCTCGTAGCCTTGCATTTTGCTGGTTTCTTCCCTTTTTACTCTCAGGTCTGTAGTCCAGGTTACTTATACTTTCTGCCTTCTCATGATGCCCACCAAGGTTGTGTTTTTTTGGAGTTTCATGCCTTAGACCTGACCTTGGTCTTCCTTTTGACTCCACCACCATTCTCTGCCTTCCTAATAGCCGTCCTCCTGACTCTACAGTGGACCTAATCACCCGTAATAGCCTTCAGAAATGGAAGGGTTTTAGCCATGCTGTTGCTCCCCAGAAACATTTAGTCTGTTTACTCAGCTTTTGAATGAAACTTGATTTCTCACCCACTCCCCTTTTGAAGAAGACTTCGCCTCATTTGTACTCACTCCTTTTGGAATAAGACTACTCCTCAGTTGCACTCACCTTTATAAAGAAAACTACTCCTCAGTTTAACTCACCTTTTTTCTGAAGACTACTCCTGAGTTGAACTCACTTATCTAATAAACTACAGTTCTTGTTTTCCATACCTACGTCTAGGCTGTCCTGCTTTGGGGTTCATTTAGTCAATTCTGTCCTAACACCCAACTGTAACAGAATGGACCCACAACTGAAGAACGTGGCAGGCAGCCTTCTCAGCCCAGTGTCCTTTAGGTCTTTTTGTGAACAATTCAACCTGTGTTACAACTCCTTCCATGGTTTTCAGAAGAGGAGGACAAAGAAAGAGTGGCTGGACAAAACTTGGAATGTGGTCAAAGACTGGGCTCAAGACTCCCTGGCATATTTTGTTAGGCTAAACTGCCAGGTGTTACCCAGGCCAGAGGAGCCTTTCCTGCTCCGACTGTCTCTACCAAATGTGACACTGGCAGGGCCTGTTGTGTGGGCCGCTGAAGAGGAGGTACTGCTGGCCCACCACCACCAGAGGGCGCCCTGCCTGGAGTGCGGGCTCCAGGCACCAGAGGGCGCTACCGCATCATGGGAGTAATCTGGGTGACAGCTGTCACCCATCACCAAACACAGCTGTTTCTACTCAGCACCGAGGTATATCAGGAGGACGGCGTCTCCACCTCAGTGCCGAGATATCGCCTAAGACCAAGGTAACATTCTCTGCAGCATATTCTGTGATTGATAAACTTGTTAAACCTTTCAGGACTGGTGACTACTGAGACCCTCCTTCTTTGGATAAGTACTCACCTTCCTGCTGAACTTTGCCAAGAGGTGGAGGCGGCTTCTCCCCTCTCTGTACTGGGTGCGTTCATCCACTCCTGTGTGTTCTTGCTCTCTCCTGCCAGCAGTACCGGATCCGACGAGCGGAGGCAGTGGCCACCTGGGAATTCGGGACTTGGCGGTTCCAGTATTTCCGGGGTTCGGTGGCAGTGGAGATCTGGGTGGTTCCGGTTCGACTGAGACGGACGTCTCCTATCTTCGAGCCTGCCCACACGACACCAGCGGATTCGACCCTAAACATTGTGTTTGTTATACTACTCGTGCTTGTTTCAGTAGTAAATCTTGTTTTTTACTTCCTCCATTGTCCATTCATTGCGCCCCCTGTTGTGGGTCCGTGTTCCTACACTTTCACAACAGGAACAGGATATCTCGGCCAGCGTCATGGATCCCGAGGGGCGTCAACCGGCTGTTGAACGGCCAATGGAAGACCAAGGCGCAGCGGAGGCTTCGGGAGGGGTAATCGGTGAGTTGCAGCGGATCCTCACCGCTTTCACCTCTCGGATCGATTTAATGACCGAGCAGCACGTTCTCCTAAACCGCAGGGTGGAGGCTCTCGCCGCACAAGTGGAGGCACGCCCTTCGGGCGCCGCTGCGGCTCTCCCTCCCGAGGACCCTGCGCGTGAAAGTGACGTTCCACTGGTCGTTCAACGGTCCCTTCCTCCGTCCCCAGAAGCATACATAAGCCCTCCAGAACCGTATGGAGGCTGTGTGGAGAAGTGCGCGGACTTTCTTATGCAGTGTTCGCTCGTCTTCGCTCAGCGTCCCGTGATGTACGCGACTGACGCTAGCAGAGTAGCTTATGTGATAAATCTGCTTTGTGGAGAGGCACGCGCTTGGGCTACAGCGCTCTGGGAGCAGAACTCACGGCTCCTTCATACTTACGATGGGTTTGTACGGGAGCTCAGAACGGTGTTCGATCATCCCAACAGAGGAGAGTCCGCTTCAACCGCACTACTGTCCATTCGACAGGGACGCCGGAGCGCAGCTGCCTATGCAGTCGCCTTCCGCATCGCGGCGGCGAGATCCGGCTGGAATAGCACTGCCCTCCGCGCTGCCTTTATAAACGGACTGTCACTGGTCCTAAAAGAGCACCTGGTGGCTAAGGACGAACCGCGGGATTTAGATGGGCTTATCGATCTAGTCATACGACTCGACAACCGGTTAGAAGAACGCCGTCGGGAACGAGGCGAAGGGCGTGGCCAGGCACGCGTCGTCCCTCTCCCTTCCGGGTCCGATCGAGCTCCGCCCTCCCCACGCTCCTCTGTTCCTGCGCTCCGTGCGCCTATGGCTCCCCCTGCTGACGAAGCTATGGACACGAGCAGGGCAACATTTAGGGCACCTGGAGCACAAAGGAGGCGGGCTCACGGAGCTTGTTATGTTTGTGGCTCGAGTGAGCATATGGCAAACGACTGCCCCGAGCGGTTAAACTCCAACGCCCGCCCCTAGAGACTGGGCCAGGGGTGGGCCAAAACATTCACGTGGGACACACCCACATTGCTACACGACTCCCAGTCACGATCCTGTTTGAGGATTCAACCCTGAAGGCCCCAGCACTGGTGGACACGGGCTCTGAGGGGAATCTGCTTGACAGTAGATGGGCCAGGGAGATAGGGCTCCCTCTGGTGGCTCTTACCTCGCCTGTGCAGGTTCGGGCACTAGATGGCTCCCTACTCCCACCAATCACGCACAAGACACCTCCAGTAACTCTGGTGGTGTCAGGTAACCACCGGGAGGTGATCGAGTTCTTTGTGACTCAGGCCACCTCCCGTGTGGTTTTAGGGTTTCCATGGATGCTTAAGCACAATCCCCGGATTGATTGGCCGTCCGGGGTAGTGGTTCAGTGGAGCGAAACCTGCCATCGGGAGTGTCTCGGTTCCTCGGTTCCTCCCGGCTCCCAAGCTAAGGAGGAGGTCCGAGTCCCGCCCAATCTGAAGGCGGTGCCAGCGGAGTATCATGACCTCGCTGACGTGTTCAGCAAGGATCTGGCTCTCACGCTTCCTCCCCACCGTCCGTACGATTGTGCCATTGATTTGGTTCCAGGCAGTGAGTTCCCGTCCAGTAGGCTGTACAACCTCTCACGGCCGGAACGCGAATCAATGGAGACCTATATCCGGGACTCATTAGCTGCCGGATTGATCCGGAATTCCACCTCACCGATGGGCGCAGGTTTCTTTTTTGTGGGTAAAAAAGATGGCGGGCTTCGTCCATGCATTGATTACAGGGGGTTGAACGAGATCACGGTTCGCAACCGATACCCGTTGCCCTTGTTGGATTCAGTGTTCACTCCCTTGCATGGAGCCAAAATCTTCACCAAGCTGGATCTTAGAAATGCGTATCATTTGGTTCGGATTCGGAAGGGAGACGAATGGAAGACGGCATTTAACACCCCCTTAGGTCATTTTGAGTACCTGGTCATGCCGTTCGGTCTCACTAATGCTCCCGCGACTTTTCAAGCGTTGGTAAACGATGTCTTGCGGGACTTCCTGCACCGGTTCGTCTTCGTATATCTAGACGATATACTCATCTTTTCCCCGGATCCTGAGGCTCATGTCCGGCATGTCCGTCAGGTTCTGCAGCGGTTGTTGGAGAACCGTCTGTTTGTGAAGGGCGAGAAGTGTGAGTTCCACCGCACTTCTTTGTCCTTCCTGGGGTTTATCATCTCCTCCAACTCCGTCGCCCCGGACCCGGCCAAGGTTGCGGCGGTGAGAGATTGGCCCCAACCAACAAGCCGTAGGAAGCTGCAACAGTTCCTCGGTTTTGCTAATTTCTATAGGAGGTTCATCAAGGGCTACAGTCAGGTAGTTAGCCCCCTGACAGCCCTGACCTCTCCAAAAGTTCCCTTCACCTGGTCGGACCGGTGCGAGGCCGCGTTCAAGGAGTTGAAACGGCGCTTCTCGTCTGCACCAGTTCTGGTGCAGCCCGATCCTAGCCGCCAGTTAGTGGTTGAAGTGGATGCCTCGGACTCAGGGATAGGAGCGGTGCTCTCCCAGAGCAGGAAGACCGATAAGGTCCTTCACCCGTGTGCCTATTTTTCTCGCAGGTTGACCCCCGCTGAATGGAATTATGACGTCGGCAATCGGGAACTCCTTGCTGTGAAAGAGGCCCTCGAAGAGTGGAGACATCTGTTGGAGGGAACAGCCGTGCCATTCACGGTTTTCACTGACCATCGGAACCTGGAGTACATCAGAACCGCCAAGCGTCTGAACCCCAGGCAAGCCCGCTGGTCACTGTTCTTTGGCCGTTTTGACTTCCGGATTACCTACCGCCCCGGGACCAAGAATCAGAGATCGGATGCATTGTCCCGGGTGCACGAAGATGAGGTCAAAACGGAACCGTCGGATCCCCCGGATCCCATCATCCCGGAGTCCGCTATCGTGGCCGCCCTCACCTGGGACGTGGAGAAGACCGTCCGGGAGGCCCTGACCCGTGTCCCGGACCCCGGAAACGGACCAAAGAACAGACTGTACGTCCCGCCAGAAGCTAGGGCCGCAGTCCTGGACTTCTGTCACGGTTCTAAGCTCTCCTGTCACCCAGGGGTGCGAAGGACCGTGGCAGTCGTCCGGCAACGCTTCTGGTGGGCATCCCTGGAGACCGACATCCGGGACTACGTCCAGGCCTGTACCACCTGCGCCAGGGGCAAGGCCGATCATAGAAAGACCTCAGGGCAACTACAGCCACTGCCTGTGCCTCATCGCCCCTGGTCCCACATCGGCCTGGATTTCGTCACGGGTCTCCCGCCGTCCCAGGGAAACACTGTTATCTTCACGATAGTGGACCGTTTCTCCAAGGCGGCCCACTTCGTGGCCCTCCCGAAGCTCCCTACGGCCCAGGAGACAGCGGACCTCCTGGTCCACCACGTCGTCCGTCTGCATGGCATACCATCAGACATCGTCTCCGATCGCGGTCCCCAGTTCACCTCGCATGTCTGGAGGAGCTTCTGCCGGGAACTGGGGGCCACGGTCAGCCTCTCGTCTGGGTACCATCCCCAGACCAACGGGCAGGCAGAGCGGGCCAATCAAGAACTGGAGCAGACACTTCGCTGTGTGACAGCCGCGCACCCGACGGCCTGGAGTACCCACCTGGCCTGGATCGAGTACGCCCACAACAGTCAAGTGTCATCAGCCACCGGCCTCTCCCCGTTTGAGGTGTGCTTGGGGTATCAGCCCCCCTTGTTTCCGGTGGTTGAGGGAGAGGTCGGTGTGCCCTCGGTCCAGGCCCACCTACGGAAGTGCTGTCGGGTGTGGCGGGCCGCCCGCTCTGCCTTGTTGCAGGCCCGGACGAGGGCGAAGAAACATGCAGACCGGCGACGAGCCCCGGCCCCCAAGTATCGTCCTGGGCAGGAGGTCTGGTTATCCACCAAGGACATTCCCCTACAGGTTGACTCACCTAAACTGCAAGAACGATACATCGGACCGTATAAAATCCTCAAGGTCATCAACCCCGCCGCAGTGAGGCTCCAGCTTCCGGCCTCACTGCGGATCCATCCAGTTTTCCATGTTTCCCGGATCAAGCCTCTTCACACCTCACCCCTCTGCACCCCGGGTCCGGCACAGCCTCCTGCCCGGATCATCGACGGAGCACCAGCTTGGACTGTCCGCCGGCTCCTTGACGTCCGTCGGATGGGCCGGGGTTTTCAGTATCTGGTGGACTGGGAGGGGTACGGCCCCGAGGAGCGCTCCTGGGTGAAGAAGGGCTTCATCCTGGACCCGGCCCTCCTGGCCGACTTCTACCGACGCCATCCGGACAAGCCCGATCGTGCGCCAGGAGGCGCCCGTTGAGGGGGGGGTCCTGTTGTGTGGGCCGCTGAAGAGGAGGTACTGCTGGCCCACCACCACCAGAGGGCGCCCTGCCTGGAGTGCGGGCTCCAGGCACCAGAGGGCGCTACCGCATCATGGGAGTAATCTGGGTGACAGCTGTCACCCATCACCAAACACAGCTGTTTCTACTCAGCACCGAGGTATATCAGGAGGACGGCGTCTCCACCTCAGTGCCGAGATATCGCCTAAGACCAAGGTAACATTCTCTGCAGCATATTCTGTGATTGATAAACTTGTTAAACCTTTCAGGACTGGTGACTACTGAGACCCTCCTTCTTTGGATAAGTACTCACCTTCCTGCTGAACTTTGCCAAGAGGTGGAGGCGGCTTCTCCCCTCTCTGTACTGGGTGCGTTCATCCACTCCTGTGTGTTCTTGCTCTCTCCTGCCAGCAGTACCGGATCCGACGAGCGGAGGCAGTGGCCACCTGGGAATTCGGGACTTGGCGGTTCCAGTATTTCCGGGGTTCGGTGGCAGTGGAGATCTGGGTGGTTCCGGTTCGACTGAGACGGACGTCTCCTATCTTCGAGCCTGCCCACACGACACCAGCGGGTTCGACCCTAAACATTGTGTTTGTTATACTACTCGTGCTTGTTTCAGTAGTAAATCTTGTTTTTTACTTCCTCCATTGTCCATTCATTGCGCCCCCTGTTGTGGGTCCGTGTTCCTACACTTTCACAACAGGGCCCCACGGACAGGGAGGAAGAATAGTTCCAAGGCTGTTGCTGGAATGCCCAGCAGGTCAGACGAGGGGGCAGGGAACACTCACGGCAACCCCAGTGACGTCCCAGAGGATGTGCATGTTACAGCCCTGGATGACGCCCTGGAAGGACTGGACACCTTGTGTCCAATTGACACCCCCACTCAGAGTGATTTAGTTCTGTTACAACCACTCTTATCTTCAGCCTGTGACATTTTGGCTGTGGACGTAGCTTCCCTGACCACCCATACCTCTGCATTATGGGAGCATTTGTCTCAGCTTCAGGAGGAGGTCCGATGGGCTTGGATGGGCCTTTTTGTCACCTCCTGTCCTCCAACCACCTCCTCGGTTGGCGGATTGCCCACCTCCTCTTCCATATCACCTCAGCTCTTCCACCTCTTCCTTTTCATATCACTTCAGCACAAGGATCCCGCTATTCATTTCTAGTCTCTGCCCTCGCTGGATTCCAACTGTGGCTTGGGTGGAGCCAGGAAGAAGAGGAACCAGCGCCGATTGACATCCTGTGATGATGGTCATCAGCCAGTAGTAGTCACAGCGGCCATCCTCCTACCAGCAACTAAGCAGAGCAAAGACGGGTTGGCTGATCTCTTGTGCAAGACGCCTTTAGGACTCCAGGAAGGGGGGACTTTGTTAACCCATGCTGACTTTTCTTGCAGGTCGCGTGGTGAGCACATCTGGTCAGAGGAGGAGTAGAGGGAACATGTGCACTGGTAATATCAATCTCACTGAGGGGAACTCCTTTCCTACCCCTGATGATGTCTGCCCGCCCCCTCTCCTGAGGATCCCCTGAGGAGACGTTGCTGACCTCCTGTGACAGCGTCCAGGAGGAACTACTGTGCCTGTCATCTCCTGATGGCGGGATGGGGGCAGGACATTCTAATCCATGTATTGAGTGTTTTAGATCAGAGAAGGAGGACAGGTGCAGACTATTTCCAGCAGTTGTATCAGAAGGATTCCAAGTCCTGGCCCCTGATGGTGTTTTAGAGGGGTCTCTGAACCCCTCAACTGCACAGTATTTGAATGCGGGAGCAGGGCTGGTTAACATCTGTTCAATATCTTGCAGGCTGGAGAGTGAAATGGTCTTCCGTTTGGGTCCAGGAGGAGTTACCGGGGGGGGGGGGGGTGTCAATGGTCTCAGCTCCCGATAACACGATCCAGGAGACAGCAGCCTCTTCCCCAGAACTTCTCACTTGTGACCCACCTGTCGACTCACATCCTAGCAGAGCCACAGACCCGAACACACCAATGATGATGCTGCCATGCAGTTGCATAGGCTCCAATGAGTTGGGGCTGGGCATCCCCATTCCCAAAGACAGCTGTGAGATGGGGCTGGACATCCCCATTTTGAAAGACTACGGAGAAGTGGGGCTGGACATCCCCATTCTGGACTCAGTCATCTTGAACCCAGTGGAGAACTCCAGGGAGTCGAATGCTCACCCTCCTGCCTCCACTGGGGATTCAGGGCAGCAAAACAACCAACCATGAGCATTCACCGATCTCGTTAGACCACATCAGAGGTCATTTTGGTCCTGGCGTGGTAAGATTGCGTCATCATTTGCATTCCAATGTAACTTTGTCTTACGGTTTTTCTAACAGTAAAGTTTCATCTCCTGGTTATCAGATCCGTCCTGTTTTGTCTTGTGGTTTCCAGTCCAATCCTGTGTTGTCTTGTGGTTCCCAGACCAGCTTGCCCCTGTTGGGTCGGCTGTTCCTGCCCAGGCGTAATCCGATAGGGTTGTATCATGGTTTCCAGACCAGCCCTGTGTATTTGTTTCCTGGTTCCCAAACCAGTCCCAGTTTTTTTAATCCCCTGGTTCCCTGACTAGTTCTGAATTTTCATCTTATGGTTTCCAGACCAGTCCTAGTTTTATGTCTCCTGGTTTCCAGACCAGTCCCAGTCTTCATACCAGTACACTTCCATGTGGTAGGCCTTTCCTGTCTGGGCGTGGTTTTGTTGGTTCATCCCCTGGGTTTCAGTCCACTTCACCCCTAGTTGATGAGCCTTTCTGTCTTGTTGGTAGTGGATTGTTGTCCCATGGCCTCCTGGGTGGGTCTCTCGGGTTTGGCAGGGTTTCTTCCATGGGTTCAGCCTCCACCTCCCACCCAATGTTCCTTTTGCAGTGTTCCTTTTGTGGGGTAGGTTGTTTTTGAGCTGTCGGGGGACAGCTGTTTGGTGGGGAGGGTGGTACTGTTAGGGTTGTGTTTTGGTAGGGCTGTTAGGGTTGTTTTATTTGACTCCTTTATGTTCTCCCTCTTGTCCCTTTGGGTCATCTACGCTTCTGTCTGGAGTGCAAGTGAGCATCTCTCTTGCTCAGCACCCCCCCCCCCCCCCCGTCTCTCTCTCTCCCGGTGGTGTCTTACGTCACAATTAGTTCCAGTCTTCTTTACTTGTGCCACACCCTGTCATCTCTCCTGTGTCTCTTCTATCAATTCAATTTCAATTTATTCAATTTATAGGGCGCCAACTCACAACAGCATCGCCTCAAGGTGCCTTACACAAAACAATTCAAAAACAGTTCAAAATGAGTTAGAAAAATTAAAAAGCACAATTAAAAAATTAAAACAAGCACAATAAAAGAGTAAAAAATAAAAAGAATTTTAAAAGAATGTCAGCACAATATTCTCTTAAGTCTGGTTTTAAAAATCTCCACAGAGTCCGACTGTCTAATTGACACTGGGAGACCATTCCACAGCATAGGGGCATGATGACAGAAAGCCCTTTGGCCCACCCACAGAGTTTTTTCTTCACCCTAGGAACACAGAGCAGTCCTGCATCCTGTGAACGCAAAATAGGTCGGTGCCAGTCCATGAACAATTTTAAAGGCTAACAGCAGGACTTTAAAATCTGATCTCACAGAGATAGGTAGCCAATGAGGAGATGCCAGAATAGGTGTAATGTGGTCAAACTTTCTGCTTCATGTCAAATGTCTGGCAGCAGCATTTTTAATGAACTGGAGACCCCTAATGCTAGACTGTGGTAACCCTGAAAACAGGACATGGCAATAATCCAATCTGGAAGAAACCAAAGCATGGATGAGGGTCTCAGCATCAGCCATAGAAAGGATGGGATAAATCCTCGCTATATTTCCCAGATAGAAGAAGGCACTCCTTGTAATGTCCCTAATATGAAGGCCAAAGGACAATGCAGGATCAAAAATCACACCAAGGTTCCTCACCTTGTCTGACACATGGACCCACACCAAGTGCTAGCTGGTCAAATTGATGCTGATATCTTGCTGAACCAAGAACCATCATTTCAGTCTTATCAGAATTTAAAAGTAGGACGTTACTAGACATCCGGCCTTTCACTGATGCAAGGCAATCCTCTAGAGGTTTTATAGAATTAAAATTATCAGCAGTTATCGGCATGTACAATTGAGTATCAGCATAGCAGTGAAAGGTAATCCCAAAACGCCACAATATGTGCCCAAGGGATGCTAAATACAGAGAAACAAGCAGGGAGCCCAAGACAGATCACTGTGGAACCCCAAATTTCATGTCACTAAGGTTAGAGGTAGTGCTTAAACACAGTGAGAACAACTGGATAGATATGATATCAACCATGCAAGGTCACTTCCAGTAATCCCAAAATAATGTTCCTGTTATGTGTCGGACGCAGCCCGGAGAACCGACCAGCGTTTGAAGGACCCAGTTTGAAATAAGCAGAGCACGGTACAAAGGATAACAAAATTTAATGACATAACAGTGATGTGGAAAAGAACAAACAAATAAGTACGCGGTCTGCGAGGTGATAATACGGTGCGCTCCCAGCTGCACAAACGGTCCAGAGCCAGAAACAGTTCGGACCCAAGGACCCCGCCGACACCCCCCAGGTGGCCGCGACAAACCGAGTCTGTGAAAGAAGAAACCATCATGTGAGTCCACACTCCACACACAGAGAGACCACTCAAAGGTGTACATAAACAGCAAACACTTCCTGGCTTAATTACTAATCAGCTTCCCACCCTGCAGGCATGGAACACCCTGTTCACATACTCAAACTGCAGTGGAAGCTGATTAAACGACTAACATAACAGCTCAATACAATAAGGTGTGAGGGACACCACATATACTGACTGTACAAATGTTAGTCACAAAACCTGACGTACCTCAGGAAGTGTGCTGACGAGCGTGAGACCTCACCACCTCTTTCACAGACCATGGCATCAAACCTGGACTTTCTCTGCATCCATAATGATGAGATGGCTCTCAAGACGACGATCCCACCCGTCTGGTCACAAGGTCGAGTCTCTGGCAAATACACACTGTGTACTCCAGACTTAAATGCCACCATGCTCCAATCCGTGTAGATGCACCACAGCTGTGAGTCCTGACGAGCTGAACATGATCAGCCTCAGGTGATCAGGGTGAGGTCCTGATAACTCAGCCACACAGCCACTCAGTCCTAAACGCGTGCCACCTGGAAGGAAAAACAAAAGACAGAAACAGAAGGCAGAAACAAAAGGCAGCCAGGCACGCCAGGCACCCCAACCACAACAGCACCCCACCCTCACGGGAAGCCTCCCGGCGACCACACAAACCTGGCCCAGGAGAAACACCCCCCTCCAGGGACCATGGCTGGAAACCGTATCTGCATTCATCTTCCAACAGAATCCTCATCTAACAGAACGGTCGACGTCTTCTCCTCTGACTGCATCATTGCCTTTGTTTCTGTCAGTCAATTAGCACAGGTGTGGCCAGGAGTTCTTGAACCTGTGCGGTCAGCCTTTGTCCAACCATGTTTATAGTCTGATTAGTCATAAAACAAAAAAGACAAACACAAACAACCAAACCACCCCCCCCCCCCTCCCCAGAGGACCATTCCATCAAACCCCGGGAAGGGGAGAAAAGAAAAACAACCCAAACTTAAGCTTACAAATAAAAACGGTAACACCCCCCCCCCCCCCCCCCCCGGACGACATGTAGGGACCAACACCCCCCAGAGGACATCCTGCCAGCTCCAGGAGTAATAACCACAGCCGAGGTCCCTCTGGGAACTAAAGTCACCCACGGGGACTCCCAGCGCCTCCCAGAGGACCGTTCCATCAACCCCAGGAGACGCCCCCCCTCATGACCAACGGACCCAGCCCCGGCCGTCTATGGCTAGATGGACCCACAGCCCTTTCCCCCCCAGAGGACACCACAGTCACACCCTGAGGGCGGAAACTGGGGGGAAAAACAAAAGGAAAAAAAAAAAACATACAAACAAAACAACCACAACCCCACCCCCTCGGCGCAGTGGAAACTGGAAGCACGTCCAGCGTCACCAACCATGACTATACCCCAGAAGTCTACCGGGAGGAGTGGAACAGCGGTTATGGCAGACGGCACAAAACGGCGCCACCCCTCCGACTTCCAAACCAGCCACCAGCTGCGGGTATATCCCACTGCCCCAAACCTCAGCCACGCCAATGGCAGACAGCTCAAAGGCGCGCTGAAGCCGGAGGTGGAACAGGGAATCAACAAAAAAAAACAACACACCAAACACCCCCCCCTCCCCTCCCAGGTGCAGAGGTTACCCGGGAAACGCCCAGCATAACCAAACTGCACCACTCCAGCAACGCCGACAACCTACGGCTCACACGGCTGGAGCCAGAGGAGAAGAGAGGGAATAAAAAAAAATACCCCAACCCCCCCCCCCCCCCCCCCCCCCCGGGTGCAGAGGTTACCTGGGAAACGCCCAGCATAACCAAACTGCACCACTCCAGCAACGCCGACACGCACGGCTCACACGGCTGGAGCCAGAGGAGAAGAGAGGGCATAACAAAAACAAAAAAAAGAAAAAACAACCCAATTACCCCCCCATCACCCCCCAGAGGACCGTCCCATCAAACCCTGGGAGGCGAAACCAAAAGAAACAAAAAGAAAGACTAACAGACTAACATAAAGTGACCTGGGTCCTTTTTCATGCTCCAGACAGACTGCAGGGTCACGACCCCAGACACTAATAGTGTAAAAAATCCCACACAAAAACCAACTCAAAAAACACCCACAAAAAATAAACCAACACAAAACTAATAAGTGATGTATACCGTTAAGCTCAAACAAATGGAACACACCTGTTCCACCTTAAGAGCATTAACGGTAATGTGACTCAGTCACCAACAGAGGGAGCCAAAGTGCTAAAAATAAAAACCCCTTTGGTAACAGAGAAAACAAACTCATGCTGCTTTTCTTGTGCGCAGCTGTGCGTAACACACAACCAAAAATGTGCTTCAACTAAATTACGCCGGAGCTGACACAACAGACGCAGTAGTTATCTTCACCCGGGGAAACGGGGCTACAACTGTAACACAGGAAGCACAGCGACCCGTGCCACAGAGCTCCGCCGTGCGCGTTCACCCATTACAGACACACTCATGCAGCTCCCGTTTAACCTCTTATCCGGTCGGAGTGTGACGCGAAGCCGTCGCCAGTCACACTCCACCACAACCCACGGATAAGGCACAACACAGGAACACGGCTGCAAGAGAGCTCAAATCAGTATTCGATAATGGGTTCTCAGACACGCACCATCCGGGCGGAGAGCACCCGCAACTGATCCGGATAACTTCTGAACGTCTGCGGCCGCCTTCCCGGCAGGTTACCGTCTCTGCTACCGCTGGGTCCGTGATGTTTGGCCAGAGACTACTGTTATGAGTCGGACGCAGCCCGGAGAACCGACCAGCGTTTGAAGGACCCAGTATGAAATAAGCAGAGCACGGTACAAAGGATAACAAAATTTAATGACATAACAGTGATGTGGAAAAGAACAAACAAATAAGTGCGCGGTCTGCGAGGTGATAATACGGTGCGCTCCCAGCTGCACAAACGGTCCAGAGCCAGAAACAGTTCGGACCCAAGGACCCCGCCGACACCCCCCAGGTGGCCGCGACAAACCGAGTCTGTGAAAGAAGAAACCATCATGTGAGTCCACACTCCACACACAGAGAGACCACTCAAAGGTGTACATAAACAGCAAACACTTCCTGGCTTAATTACTAATCAGCTTCCCACCCTGCAGGCATGGAACACCCTGTTCACATACTCAAACTGCAGTGGAAGCTGATTAAACGACTAACATAACAGCTCAATACAATAAGGTGTGAGGGACACCACATATACTGACTGTACAAATGTTAGTCACAAAACCTGACGTACCTCAGGAAGTGTGCTGATGAGCGTGAGACCTCACCCCCTCCTCTTTCACAGACCATGGCATCAAACCTGGACGTTCTCTGCATCCATAATGATGAGATGGCTCTCAAGACGACGATCTCACCCGTTTGGTCACAAGGTCGAGTCTCTGGCAAACACACACTGTGTACTCCAGACTTAAATGCCACCATGCTCCAATCCGTGTAGATGCACCACAGCTGTGAGTCCTGACGAGCTGCACATGATCAGCCTCAGGTGATCAGGGTGAGGTCCTGATAACTCAGCCACACAGCCACTCAGTCCTAAACGCGTGCCACCTGGAAGGAAAAACAAAAGACAGAAAAAGAAGGCAGAAACAAAAGGCAGCCAGGCACGCCAGGCACCCCAGCCACAACAGTTCCAACCTATCAAGTAAACTATGATGATCCACGGTATCAAATGCAGCACTGAGATCTAACAGCACCAGAACCGTAGTGGTGTCTGAATCCATTGAAAGCAGAAGATCGTTCACCACTTTAGAGCCGTCTCCATGGAGTGGTATTTTCTAAACACAGACTGCAGTGGCTCAAAAAGATTATTCTCAGTAAGGTGGTCCACAAACTGCTGAGAGACCACTTTTTCCAGAATTTTAGAGCGAAATGATAGATTTGATATCGATACCCTAGTGTGTTTTTCAATACACTAGGGTCAAGATTAGGTTTCTTAAGTAATGGTTTAATCACTGCAGATTTGAAACATTTAGGAACAGATCCAGAAGTTAATGAAAGATGAACTATTTCCAGCACAGTTGGCCCAAGAGTGGGCCACAGGTCCTTAAACAATTTTGTTGGTATAGAATCAAATAAACAGGTTGTGCTTTTTGTTGACGTTACAAGTTTTGTCAGCACATCTAATGAAATACCATCAAACTCTGTAAATCTAGGTGGTACCCAGCAGTAGCACCCACTTCAATAACAGGGTGCAGTGGGTGAACCAGTTTATGCTGGGATATGTTTAACCTAATGTCTTCAATTTTATCTTCTCTATCTCTTCTTGTCACAGCGTTTGTCTGTTCTCACTTCTGCCTTTGTCTCATTATCTATCTTCTCACTTTTTTCCTCTGTCATCTTGTATGTGTGATTTGACTCGCTATCCCCTCTGATTAGTTATATTCCTACATGTTTTAGTTTCTGTCCTGACCTTCTAGCACCCTCTGTTGCTTTGTTACATTCCTGCAGATTTTAGTTAAATTGTCTACACCTGCCTGCCATCCTGTCCAGGGTGTACCCCGCCTCAGGTTCTACGTCTGCTGGGATAGGCTCCAGCCCCCCGCGACCCTTAACTGGAGCAAGCAGTTGAAGATGGGTGAGTGAGTGAGTGAGTGAGTGGCTACACCTGCTTGGATCTGCAGCTGTCACTGATTTGTGTTATTTAAAGAGACTCTGTTCTATCTTAGTTGTGGCTCCATTGGTTTGAGTGTTATTGTGGGGGCCTGCCCTTGGGTATTCCAGTGTCTGCTTCAAGTTCTGGCCCATATATTTGCAGAAAAGTTTTTCAGTTTGAACATTAAAGCTCTTGTCTTTGTGGTGTATTCAATTGAATATAGTTTGAAGAGGATATACAAATTATTGTATTCTGTTTTTATCTACATTTTATACAACGTCCCAACTTCATTGGAATTGGGGTTGTATCATGAGGGACGTGACTAAATGTGTACGCTGGTGGGCAGGCCTCATTTAAGGGGAGGACAGCAATAAGTTTAAGCCAGGTTTCACATAAACCAAGCATATCTAAGTGATGATAAATAATTACATCATTAATCAACAGTGATTTTGAGGATAGTGATCTTATGTTAATGAGACCCAGACTAAGGACCTCAGTGGGGTTGACAGTTGGACTGTTTGGATTTAGCGGTGGTTCCAGAGTTGCATATGGGTGATTCTTTAACTACGGGCACTATTGGCCTTGTGAACTTGAAGAGGAAAAACTTGTGAAAATATAAATTGTCACAGTGTAATACAACCCCTGGCAAAAATTATGGAATCACCGGCCTCGGAGGATGTTCATTCAGTTGTTTAATTTTGTAGAAAAAAAGCAGATCATAGACATGACACAAAACTAAAGTCATTTCAAATGGCAACTTTCTGGCTTTAAGAAACACTATAAGAAATCAGGAAAAATAATTGTGGCAGTCAGTAACAGTTACTTTTTTAGACCAAGCAGAGGGAAAAAAAATATGGACTCACTCAATTCTGAGGAATAAATTATGGAATCACCCTGTAAATTTTCATCCCCAAAACTAACACCTGCATCAAATCAGATCTGCTCGTTAGTCTGCATCTAAAAAGGAGTGATCACACCTTGGAGAGCTGTTGCACCAAGTGGACTGACATGAATCATGGCTCCAACATGAGAGATGTCAATTGAAACAAAGGAGAGGATTATCAAACTCTTAAAAGTGGGTAAATCATCACGCAATGTTGCAAAAGATGTTGGTTGTTCACAGTCAGCTGTGTCTAAACTCTGGACCAAATACAAACAACATGGGAAGGTTGTTAAAGGCAAACATACTGGTAGACCAAGGAAGACATCAAAGCGTCAAGACAGAAAACTTAAAGCAATATGTCTCAAAAATCGAAAATGCACAACAAAACAAATGAGGAACGAATGGGAGGAAACTGGAGTCAACGTCTGTAACCGAACTGTAAGAAAGCGCCTAAAGTTAATGGGATTTACATACAGAAAAGCTAAACGAAAGCCATCATTAACAGCTAAACAGAAAAAAACAAGGTTACAATGGGCTAAGGAAAAGCAATCGTGGACTGTGGATGACTGGATGAAAGTCATATTCAGTGATGAATCTTGAATCTGCATTGGGCAAGGTGATGATGCTGGAACTTTTGTTTGGTGCCGTTCCAATGAGATTTATAAAGATGACTGCCTGAAGAGAACATGTAAATTTCCACAGTCATTGATGATATGGGGCTGCATGTCAGGTAAAGGCACTGGGGAGATGGCTGTCATTACATCATCAATAAATGCACAAGTTTACGTTGATATTTTGGACACTTTTCTTATCCCATCAATTGAAAGGATGTTTGGGGATGATGAAATCATTTTTCAAGATGATAATGCATCTTGCCATAGAGCAAAAACTGTGAAAACATTCCTTGCAAAAAGACACATAGGGTCAATATCATGGCCTGCAAATAGTCCGGATCTTAATCCAATTGAAAATCTTTGGTGGAAGTTGAAGAAAATGGTCCATGACAAGGCTCCAACCTGCAAAGCTGATCTGGCAACAGCAATCAGAGAAAGTTAGAGCCAGATTGATGAAGAGTACTGTTTGTCACTCATTAAGTCCATGCCTCAGAGACTGCAAGCTGTTATAAAAGCCAGAGGTGGTGCAACAAAATACTAGTGATGTGTTGGAGCGTTCTTTTGTTTTTCATGATTCCATCATTTTTTCCTCAGAATTGAGTGAGTCCATATTTTTTTCCCTCTGCTTGGTCTAAAAAAGTAACCGTTACTGACTGCCACAATTTTTTTTCCTGATTTCTTATAGTGTTTCTTAAAGCCAGAAAGTTGCCATTTGAAATGACTTTAGTTTTGTGTCATGTCTGTGATCTGCTTTTTTTCTACAAAATTAAACAACTGAATGAACATCCTCCGAGGCCGGTGATTCCATAATTTTTGCCAGGGGTTGTATGTAAGCATAACTAGTCTAGTTTGATGATTCATAAGAGAACACACTGATATTTTAAGACAAACTGGTGTTTTTTAACAGATTTCCAAACTCAGCTTGCACAAATGTAATTTCCATCACATGTAAATATTTGTCATTTATTTTAAAATACTATGATACACATAATGTTTTTTCACTGGAAGACCAATTTCATATATAGTTTTACCTGTTTATGCCGATATTGTAAAACACATACATTTATGGATTAGGTAAATTAATTGTGATGAGGACAAAACGCGAATCTTACGTCCGCCACAACCTGAGATATAGCATTGGAATTGTAAGATACATTTCAAGGTGTAACTACTTGTGTTTTTAATTGAAGTGGAACATTATCTCACAAATTATGCAGAGGTTTTTAATGAGTGATTAGAATTTTGTAACTATTTATTTAAAAACAAATGGGTGGTGGAAATCACAAGGCTGTGTGTGCATGCGTGTGTTCGTGCTTGCATGCATGTGAGAGTGGGGGTACACATGCCCTGGTGGTTGGCTCTCTGTCAAAGGGAGACGGAGTGTGTGGGCACCATGAATTGTGTGTGTGTCAGTGAGAAGTGATCTATGAGTCGGGTGTGTAATGTGAAGGAGCATAAGGTAGTTGGGGTCTATACGTGTATTAGGTGTGAGATAATGAGGATGTGGTGCGGGAGAGCATAGACAGGATGTGATGGGGGAGCATAGACTGAGTGTGTAGAGCAGGGGCAGTCCTAGGGGCGGGCCGACCGGGCAATTGCCCAGGCAGGGGCACCACCGCGAAACCCCGACCCCAAATGACATCGCGAAAATTGCTATAAGCATGTTAATTATAGTTATAAACGTGTCAAAAATCATCTAAAAAGTGTTATTTTTACACTATTACCACATTGTTGTAATAATAACATTACTATTAGTGGTTTTTATCAGTTATTATAAGCGTTTTTCGCCATTTATTTTTTTTTGCCGGGGACGGGGCTGCCGCAAAAGGGGGCGGGGCGCTGGAGAGGGCGTTGCCCGAGGCGCAAATCATTGTATGACCGTCACTGGTGTAGACTGTGCATAGGCTGAATGTGTGGGGAGACCATGAGATGAGTGTGTGAGAGAGCAAGGGCAGTGTATGGGGATCTATGAATTGCGCCTGCACGCGTAAATGTAATTTCCACCACACCATTGTAATTTCCACCCAAGAATGCAATGTGGTGGAAATTACAATCTGACAGTATTTTGGGGAAAAATCTATGCTAACATCACATATTAGGTAAGAAGTGGTCTCTAGCATTTTGTGCATGCAGAATACATCTCTGTGCGTTAAAAAAACAACTAATTTACAAACTGAGTTGATGTTACGGCATGTTTGGAAATGACATACAATAAAAAATATTTTCATTTCAAGTGATATTTACCTTGGCTTTTCTACAAAAGTTGATGGATGAAGTCAAAATTCCCTCCATGTCAGACATGTGCTCTGATGTCACTGTTCATCTCCATAGAAACTACCCAAACAATCTTTCATACAAACTTTTTAAAGGGACATTACAGTGTTGTGGTGGAAATTACGGCAATAGTGTGGGACAACTACATTTGGTTTAAAAAATCACAACAGTTGTATGACACTTAATACCCCAATTATATTTTGATTATTTTACTGATATTTTATTCAGTGATATTTTAAAACATTAGAAAAAACGTTTTTTTACTATTCATTTTTATCATTGAAGATCAAAAGTCTGGGTGTGGGACAAGCACAAAACGGCAATATTTGCATATAATGATGCTGAAAAAAGGTGAAAAAGTCATCATAGACTACTAGAACAAATTTCTTAAAACACTTTCATTGTAAAGATAACTATAAAAGTGTGAAATTTCCCATTTTTTCTTTTTTCATAAAATATGATCAAAGGACATAAAAGTGCCCGTAGTCTAAGAATCACCCATATATAAGATGCCTAGAAGTCACTTTAGGTTTAAGAAATTCCATGCCAGCTGTAGGTAGCAGACACAAAATATTTGATATTGCTGGAACAGCCAGCAAGCCATCCTCAATTTTAACATCATCCAATGTAGTAATGGGTATTAGGTTTGCAAAGCATATCCCGCTATGATTTCTATGGGCATGTTTGCAGAAACAGGCCACAGTCTCAACTGGATAAATTTCCCTCTCTGCTACATAAACTGCACTATCACCATGCTGGATTTTCTGCACTAATTTCCCCATGAAGCTAATGGATTCCACACCCACATTTGTCATAAGCCTTGCAGGGTCTCTAATCAACTGCTCCGTGGGCTGCTGTAAAGTCCTAATGTTAGAGCTCCATCTATGTTCACAGACAAGATGGCGGCGCCTTCCCCAGTAGGGTGAAGGCTGTCTGGCATTAGCAAGCCATGGTGGCCCCAAAATGAAAGCCAGCTATCAATTAAACGAAAGCCTTGCTGTCTACAAAATTGCGCCGGCCACCTATTTAACGATGTCAGCAATGTCAAGAACATGTTTTCAGATTTAGAGTCACACTAAGTGTTACAGACAGTGTTAAAGACACAGTGTTAGAGACACTGTGTCTTTTACACAGTGTTTGAGACAAATACATGACCAGTCAAACATGTGGACATGTATTTGTCTCACATTTAGAAAGCTGTTATTTTTCTGAAGATATCAATATGTAACAGATGGACATTATACTAAGAAAATGTACCTTAAAGGGGTTGGTATCAAAACTGTGGCCAAATGGGGAAAATGCTTCTGGACCCCAGAGTTGACTGGAAGAAGCAGATTCAGACAGCTGGGGAACCCCAAGAAACGGATCACCTGAATGACGGAGGAATAAAATTTCAAAACCTTCAAACTTGTTTTATAAACACTGTGTGTTTCCATGGAGAAAGTCAACTTCATTTCCATGCAGTTATTTAAAAATCACAGAAGATCTAATTTCAGTTTTTGAGGGTTTCAGATTTTCAGTGGGTCAAAGGTTTGTGCTCCACGTGATCAAGAGGCAAATATACATTTTTAGTCAATGTGTAAGTGAACTTATGTCTGTGAGTGCTGTAGAGCAACAGACACAACAAGAGAAAACAGAGTTAAATCAAAGTGAAATGTGTCTGTTGGTCAGCAGGTGAAGAGACACAGACTCTATTTGACTTGTTTTTATTTTTGTTTGCAGCAAAACATAAACAACATTTATGCAGCAGTAACTGACATAAACAAATTCAATGCAGAGTAACTGGTGCTCTTCCCCCCGTCATCCAGCAGAGGCCACTAATAATCACTGCTGCAAAAAACCTGACTGAGCATGAACTCGTTTTAAGTCCTGGGTGTGTTTCCTGGAGTCCTCTCTGACCCGGATTGTGCTGTCAGACGTGGAATGTGTGAGCAGACCTGGAGCGCTGGCTTCTTCTGAAGGTGTGAGGACCTGATCCACTCAGGACTTCATGTTTCCTTTGCTTATACTGTTGTTCCACAAGCAGACCTCGCTGGTACTCCCTCTGTGCCTGTGCTTTGTCCCGAGCCTGCAGCTGCTGCCGAGCTGTCATCTGGGCCAACAGGTCTTCCTGGTACTGTTTACACATCTCTATGTGACTGCAAAGATGAAAGAGTGATGTTTTAAAGCAGTGCTGTCCAAAGTATTCCACAAAGGGCCAAGAGGGGGCAGGTTTTCTTTGTAGCCACTGACTCCAGCAGGTGATTTCACTGATGAACATCACTTTGAGCAGATGGGACAAGTTCATCAGTGAAATCACCTGCTGAAGTCAGTGGCTGCAAAGAAAGCCTGCCCCCTCTTGGCCCTTTCTGGAACACTTTGGATACCACTGTTTAAAAGTCTTATTCTCAGCGCTTAAACATGACAGTGTGTTTCTTCATTCACCCCATTCCTACCAGGTTACTCAAGGAAGCCCTACCGTTAATTAATGCTTTGATCTTAAATATGATCAATCTATCTTTGTTAGTTGGCTATGTACCACAGGCTTTTAAGGTGGCAGTAATTAAACCATTACTTAAAAAGCCATCACTTGACCCAGCTATCTTAGCTAATTATAGGCCAATCTCCAATCTTCCTTTTCTCTCAAAAATTCTTGAAAGGTTAGTTGTAAAACAGCTAACGGATCATCTGCAGAGGAATGGTCTATTTGAAGAGTTTCAGTCAGGTTTTAGAATTCATCATAGTACAGAAACAGCATTAGTGAAGGTTACAAATGATCTTCTTATGGCCTCAGACAGTGGACTCATCTCTGTACTTGTTCTGTTAGACCTCAGTGCTGCTTTTGATACTGTTGACCATAAAATTTTATTACAGAGATTAGAGCATGCCATAGGTATTAAAGGCACTGCGCTGCGGTGGTTTGAATCATATTTATCTAATAGATTACAATTTGTTCATGTAAATGGGGAGTCTTCTTCACAGACTAAGGTTAATTATGGAGTTCCACAAGGTTCTGTGCTAGGACCAATTTTATTCACTTTATACATGCTTCCCTTAGGCAGTATTATTAGAAAGCACTACTTAAATTTTCATTGTTATGCAGATGATACCCAGCTTTATCTATCCATGAAGCCAGAGGACACACACCAATTAGTTAAACTGCAGGAATGTCTTTCAGACATAAAGACATGGATGACCTCTAATTTCCTGCTTTTAAACTCAGATAAAACTGAAGTTATTGTACTTGGCCCCACAAATCTTAGAAACATGGTGTCTAACCAGATCCTTACTCTGGATGGCATTACCCTGACCTCTAGTAATACTGTGAGAAATCTTGGAGTCATTTTTGATCAGGATATGTCATTCAAAGCGCATATTAAACAAATATGTAAGACTGCTTTTGTTGTGTGGGCCGCTGAAGAGGAGGTACTGCTGGCCCACCACCACCAGAGGGCGCCCTGCCTGGAGTGCGGGCTCCAGGCACCAGAGGGCGCTACCGCATCATGGGAGTAATCTGGGTGACAGCTGTCACCCATCTCCAAACACAGCTGTTTCTACTCAGCACCGAGGTATATCAGGAGGACGGCGTCTCCACCTCAGTGCCGAGATATCGCCTTAAGACTGAGGTAACATTCTCTGCCTTCATATTCTGAATAACCAGCTAAGATTTGTAAACCGTTTCAGGACTGCTGACTACTAACAGCTAAATTGCTTGAATAAGTACTCACCTTCCTGCTGTATATTGTCAAGAGGTGGAGGCGGCTTCTCCCCTCTCCGTGGCTGGGTGCTGTCGCATCCACATCTGTGTGTTGTTGCTCTCTCCTGCCAGCAGTACCGGATCCGACGAGCGGAGGCAGTGGCCACCTGGGAATTCGGGACTTGGCGGTTCCAGTATTTCCGGGGGTCGGTGGCAGAGGAGATCTGGGTGGTTCCGGTTCGACTGAGACGGACGTCTCCTACCTTCGAGCCTGCCCACACGACACCAGTGGAATTCGGTGTAAACCCAAAGTGTCAATTGTTGTATTGGTTGTGCATTTTCACAACAGTAAAAATTGTTATTTACTTTCTCCATTGTCCGTTCATTGCGCCCCCTGTTGTGGGTCCGTGTTCCTACACTTTCACAACAGCTTTTTTGCATTTACGCAATATCTGTAAAATTAGAAAGGTCTTGTCTCAGAGTGATGCTGAAAACTAATTCATGCATTTATTTCCTCTAGGCTGGACTATTGTAATTCATTATTATCAGGTTGTCCTAAACGTTCCCTGAAAAGCCTTCAGTTAATTCAAAATGCTGCAGCTAGAGTACTGACGGGGACTAGAAGGAGAGAGCATATCTCACCCATATTGGCCTCTCTTCATTGGCTTCCTGTTAATTCTAGAATAGAATTTAAAATTCTTCTTCTTACTTATAAGGTTTTGAGTAATCAGGTCCCTTCTTATCTTAGGGACCTCATAGTACCATATCACCCCAATGGAGCGCTTCGCTCTCAGACTGCAGGCTTACTTGTAGTTCCTAGGGTTTGTAAGAGTAGAATGGGAGGCAGAGCCTTCAGCTTTCAGGCTCCTCTCCTGTGGAACCAGCTCCCAATTCAGATCAGGGTGTTTTATGGCTGGGGGGCCTGGCTGCCTTTTTGTTTCTGTCTTTTGTTTTTCCTTCCAGGTGGCTTGCATTTGGGACTGAGTGGCTGTGTTGCTGAGGTTATCAGGACCTCACCCTGATCACCTGCGGCTCGTCAGGACTCACAGCTGTGGTGCATCTATATGGATTGGAACATGGTGGCATTTAAGACTGGAGTATACAGTGTGTATTTGCCAGAGACTCGACCTTGTGACCAGACGGGTGAGATCGTCGTCTCGGGAGCCATCTCATCATCAGTGGATGCAGAGAACGTCCAGGGTTTGATGCACGGTCTGTGAAAGAGGAGGGGGTGAGGTCTCACGCTCGTCAGCACACTTCCTGAGGTACGTTAGATTTTGTGACTAACGTTTATACAGTCAGTAAATGTGGTGTCCCTCACACCTTATTATATTGAGCTGTACGTTAGTCATGTATCGGCTTCCACTGCAGTGGAGTTTTGTGAACTGGATGTTCCATGCCTGCAGGTTGGGAAGCTGATTAGTAATTAAGCCAGGAAGTGTTTGCTGTTTATGTACACCTTTGAGTGGTCTCTCTGTGTGTAGAGTGTGGACTCACATAATGGTTCCTTCTTTCACAGACTCGGTTTGTTGCGGCCACCTGGGGGGTGTCGGCGGGGTCCTTGGGTCCAAACGGGTTCTGGCTCCGGACCGTTAGCGCTGCTGGGAGCGCACCGTATCACCACCACGCCAGACCGCACACTCTTTTGTTGTTTTGTATCACATCACTGTTATGTATTAAATTCAGTTAGCCTTTGTACCGTGCTCTGCTTATTTCATACTGGGTCCTTCAAACGCTGGTCGGTTCTCCGAGCTGCGTCCGACACATAACACAGGGAGACAGACACCCTCTCTACTTTTAAGATTAGGCTTAAAACTTTCCTTTTTGCTAAAGCTTATAGTTAGGGCTGGATCAGGTGACCCTGAACCATCCCTTAGTTATGCTGCTATAGACTTAGACTGCTGGGGTTCCCATGATGCACTGAGTGTTTCTTTCTCTTTTTGCTCTGTATGCACCACTCTGCATTTAATCATTAGTGATTGATCTCTGCTCCCCTCCACAGCATGTCTTTTTCCTGATTCTCTCCCCTCAGCCCCAACCAGTCCCAGCAGAAGACTGCCCCTCCCTGAGCCTGGTTCTGCTGGAGGTTTCTTCCTGTTAAAAGGGAGTTTTTCCTTCCCACTGCCGCCAAGTGCTTGCTCACAGGGGGTCGTTTTGATCGTTGGGGTTTTTCCGTAATTATTGTATGGCTTTTGCCTTACAATATAAAGCGCCTTGGGGCAACTGTTTGTTGTGATTTGGTGCTATATAAATAAAATTGATTTGATTTGATTTCTCAAACTTTGTAGAAATCGCACCGTGTCTTCTCCTCCTTGTCGGAGAGTTTGAGCTCTGTTATGGTTCTGTGCAGCTCCTCCCTCTCCTGGACAAGCTGATCCTGTTTCTGCTTCTTTAGATCCACTGGAAAACACACAGATAACCCATGTAAAGAAGCTGTGTAGCAGCAGCTGCTCACGTACAAAGACCTCGGTCTCACATTTGTGTTGAATCTGCAGGGAGCGTGTTTCCATCACATCTTTCATCAGGAGCTTCCTGGCCTCCTGCTGCAGCTGATGCTCTTTCTCCCTTTCAGCCCAAAGCTCTCGGAGGTTTTCCTCAAAAAGCTGCTCCACCTTCTCCTCCTGCCTCTTCTGCTTCGCCAGCTCCTCCACCAAGTACTGCTGATACCGCCGCTGCTCTTCATGCAACGCAATCTGAGAAAAAGACACAAAACAAGTATTCTGATCTGGTTCCACGACAAACTGGAGGTGGATCATGACTGGATCTGAATTCAGATTAAGAAGGTGTGAATCCAGGTTCCACAGGGCCAAAAGGGGAGCAGTGATGTGCGGGATTCGAACCCTTACCCGCCCCCCGTCCCAGCAGAAAATAAACCCTTCTTGAGTTTCAAGTCTTCAGCAAAAATGCAGTGATCAAGCTGTCTGTCCCACTGAACCATGACCCTCTAAGGTCCAGGTGGGCGTCCCTCTGATGACAGAGAAAAACACCTGATGACAGATTTATGATGAAGAGATTTCTGCTGTGTGGACAGAAACATGATCCTTATTAAATGCTTATGAGAGATGTAACGGCTCAGACAAGGACACATTCTGTCAGGTTGTGAAGAAGGCTGTTTGTGGTCTGAGTTCATCAGCTTGAATCTTCTTTTCTCTGAGGTCAGAACAGAAATGAGCTGCTGCCTCTGTCATGAACACCCTCATTCCTTTCTTTTTTCGTGTGTCCAACCAATACGGAACTTTTGCCAACTGATGATGTCACAGTCCTGCCTCTCTAACCCTGCAAGACGTCATAGAGCACAAGAAAAAGTTTAAATGAATTTTCTGACTGAGCGAGCCGGTGTCTCCTGCTCATAATGGACCAAACCTTGTTGTTGGTTTAACAGACTTTTTTTTTTTGTCTTGGATGATCCTTCATGGGATTTATTTTCTTCACCAGCAGAATGCTGGAGAGACAAAGGATGGCTGTGGTTGAATGCTGATGTGAATAAAGAGTAAAATAAGTAAATTTTTCTTCTTCTCTACTGTCCTCCTCCAAGGGACTTCTTTAAAAAGACCTCTGCCATTCCTTTATTCACAAGCAGGTTCCAACCATAAGGAATAAAAGCATTTCCAGACATCATCTTCTTAAACAAGGGCATCTGATGTGGACAAGTTTTCAGCTGTGATGATGAATATGGCTGAAAGGACAAAACACAACAGATTGACAGGCTTTAAAAGTTTAACTTCTGCTGCTACTGTTGTGTGTTGGGGGGTGTGGCTGGATGTTTTGGTGTTCTTTTCTTTTCTTTGCTCTTCAGGTGGCATGGAAACTGATTCTTCTGTGGAGAAGGTGCTGGCTGAAGAGTCCTCACCCTCATCAACATCATGTGTAGCACCTGTGTCTGGTGCTCACATGCAACCTTAAAGACTTTCAGCTGAAGCAGATAATTGGATGGCGTTCTGCATTTAAGTCATGTGTGATTCAAGCAGAACTGCCGGGAACTCGACCTTGTGATGTTCGTTTGTGAGACGCTGAGGACCGCGCCTGGGTTTGACACATCGAGCCGTGAAGCAGGGAAGGGTGAGGACACATGCTGTCAGCACACATTAAAGGTGATTAAGTGTTCGACTAATTGTTGATAGTGGCTTGGTGTTTTGTTACACAGTATACTTGAATTGTGATGAGAATTGTGCAGCTCGCTTCTCACTGCTGTGGCGTGCGGATAAGTGATCCTCCACCTGTTGTGAGAAGCTGCTCATTTGCATAAAGTTAAAAAAGATACAGACCTGAATGTGTTGCTGATAGCGTGTGTCTTTTGAAAGATATTGTTGTAACTGCTGACTTACCTCACCTCTTCTTTGCTTCACAGAGAGTCAGTTTGTCGTGTCCACCTGGGGGGTGTTTGGCGGTGGTAGTGAGTCCAGGAGCGCTGGGCTTTGATCCTTGCGGGCGCTGGAGAGCGTGCCAACAGTCACTCCACCAGAAGGACGCTATTTTTGTTTTTACACTTTTTATGCACAGCGGGTGTAATAAATATATTGTTTTTGGAACCGCTTTTCTGGTTATTTGTAGCGCTGGGTTCCGTCTGACGCAGGTCCGCTCCTCAACCCGCGTCGACACATAACAGCTACACTGTAGCTTGGTTAGCTTAGCTCCTTCCACTGCACTGAAAAAGAGAATGTTTGAACCAACTTAAAAAAGTGTTATAATTTGTAAAAACCAGAATGAATTAAGTTGTCTGAACATAAGTTTGAAAGTTAAATCAACTCTAACTTATAAACTTAAGTTCAAACAACTTAATTAATTCAGGTTTTTTACAAATTGTAACACTTTTTTTTAAGTTGGTTGAAACATTCTCTTTTTTCAGTGTGGTATGTACACAGTGCACAAGCTTTACATGCATGCTCCTCACCTTCTCCGCTTTTTGGTGGGAGTGTCATAGCACCACCTACAGGCCTGGCATAAACTACAGCATTTTCAGTTGTTTTCAATCCCTTAGGTCTGTATGCAGATATTTCTTGAAACAGTGGCGTGTTGACAGAACACTTTTTGAAAAGGGCAAAGAACAAAATCATATCCGTTTCCATGTGGACAAGGCCTTAGAATTCTCCCTGTGTACACTTTCACCACACGGACTGCCGTAACTGTAGAAGCAGACCTTTGCCTGCACTCTGAGTTTCTCGTGTCGTTCCTTACAAAGGGTTCTCCAGCCGTGCTCAACTCTTTGCACAGGTAGGACATGCCCCCAATCAGCTCACACCCTCTACATCTGCTGTGAAGACGTGTCTAAATCATACATTATTTATTCCAGGGGTTTTATAAAGCTGGAAATTGGGATGCTGTCGCTATTTTTGGCTTGTAGCCCCTTCTTTTGGCTGCACCCCCTTTGCCAAAGTGCAGATTTTTTTAAGCGTTACTCCAAGCATACACTCCCCCCCCCCACCCGCCCCCAGCAACTGATTCTTCCGTAAATGCACACGCAACACTGATGGCAGGAAATAGCAAGTCCCTTCATAATAAATAGCATATCAGTCACTCCCTCATCTTCGACCGCTTATCCAGGATCAGGTTGTTGGGGGCCTCGCGCTCTATGACTGCTGGGATAGGCTCCAGCCCCCCGGGACCCTTAACTGGATTAAGCGGTTGAAGATGAGTGTGTGTGATTAACAGTAATCTTATCAAACAGACATGTAGGTTGTGATAGAAATTTGGGGTAAACACAAACAAAAGGTGAAAACATGCAAAAAAAAACAAATAACACACATATTAACCAGTACAACTAAATTTGTGTGTATGTGTGTGTGTTTGGGGGGGGGCATAAAAAAAACCTCCAGAATGCATCCTTGAAAATCAAAAACACAAAATATTCTGGGCACCCCGAGCAGCCCCCAGACACCGTGCCAACAAAGGTCCATGAAGAAATGAGCACCTCCTTTTCTGATCCTGACTATGGGCCTGATTGTTGTTGTTGTTTCGGCCCTTCAAGAATACTCGAAATGCCCCATTTTGACCTCAAATTTTCAAAAAGGTCACCCTTCTGCACCATCCCCACCGCTCCCTCACATCTGGTGTGTCACCCCCTTGCTAAATTTTCATAGAATAACGTTTGTATTCTTGTGGATGAAATCACTGAGAACTAATGCGGTCCACACACACAGATATGTCTCTCAGAGACATGTCTATGTGTGGTGAGGACTGCACACACAGACATGGTGAGATTGAGTGAATTCTGACTGTAATTACGTCAGTAACTCTGAGGATGTTTCGTGTCTCATTCAGACGCTGACACTGGGACTAAAGGCGGGTTGGGACTGACTGTGCCGACCTTCCTCTCAGCAGCTTCCTGCTGCTCATCAGCTTGTCCTTCCTGAAGCTGCTGCAGGATGCTCCGTTCCAGATCCAGCTCTTTTCGCCGCTCACTGTCCACTTGCTTGTTATTCAGCCGTGAGCACAGATCCAGCTGTCTGCGTCTCATCCGCTGAGCGTGGAGTCGCTCGTGCTGCACTCGCTCATCCATCAGCTGCTGCACCTCTCTCTCCTTTGCCTGGAAAACACAGAAAACAAACAAGAAAAAGCTTCATTCTCCTCACAGCAAGAACACTGCTGAGAGAAAAGCTTCATTCACCTCAGAGCAAAAACACTGCTGAGAAAAAAGCTTCATTCACCTCAGAGCAAAAACACTGCTGAGAAAATGCTTCATTCAATTAAGAAGAAAACTATTGAGGAAAAGCTTAATTCACCTCAGTGCAAAACACTATTGAGGAAAAGCTTCATTCACCTCAATGCAAAAACACTGCTGAGAAAAGGCTTCATACACATAAGAGCAAAACACTGCTGAGAAAAAGCTTCATTCACCTAAGAGCAACACTATTGAGGAAAAGCTTCGTTCACCTCAGTGAAAAAACTGCTGAGAAAAAGCTTCATTCAACTCAGTGTAAAACACTGCTGAGAAAATGCTTCATTCACCTAAGAGCAACACTACTGAGGAAAAGCTTCATTCACCTCAGTGCAAAAACACTGAGAACGCTTCATTCACCTAAGAGCAACACTATTGAGGAAAAGCTTCATTCACCAAAGAGCAACACTACTGAGGAAAAGCTTCATTCAGCTCAGTGCAAAAGCACTGCTGAGAAAAAGCTTCATTCACCAAAGGGCAAAAACACTGCTGAGAAAAAGCTTCATTCACCTAAGAGCAACAGTATTGAGGAAAAGCTTCATTCACCTAAGAGCAACACTACTGAGGAAAAGCTTCATTCACCCCAGAGCAAAAACACTGCTGAGAAAATGCTTCATTCACCGAAGAGCAACACTATTGAGGAAAAGCTTCATTCACCCAAGAGCAACACTGCTGAGAAAAAGCTTCATTCACCTCAGTGAAAAAACAATGAGAAAAAGTTTCATTCACCTAAGAGCAACACTATTGAGGAAAAGCTTCATTCACCTAAGAACAACACTATTGAGGAAAAGCTTCATTCACCTCAGTGCAAAAACTGCTGAGAAAATGCTTCATTCACCTCAGTGAAAAAACACTGCTGAGAAAAAGCTTCATTCACCAACTACACTATTGAGAAAAAGCTTCATTCACCTCAGTGCAAAAACACTGCTGAGAAAACGCTTCATTCACCCCAGAGCAAAAACACTGCTGAGAAAAAGCTTCATTCACCTCAGTGCAAAAAACAATGAGAAAAAGCTTCATTCACCTAAGAGCAACACTGTTGAGGAAAAGCTTCATTCACCTCAGTGAAAAAACAATGAGGAAAAGCTTCATTCACCTCAGTGCAAAAACACTGAGAAAAAGCTTCATTCACCTCAGTGCAAAAACACTGCTGATTCACCCAAGAGCAACACGATTGAGGAAAAGCTTCATTCACCTAAGAGCAACACTATTGATGAAAAGCTTCATTCACCTAAGAGCAACACTGTTGAGGAAAAGCTTCATTCACCTCAGTGAAAAAACAATGAGGAAAAGCTTCATTCACCTCAGTGCAAAAACACTGCTGAGAAAAAGCTTCATTCAACTCAGTGCAAAAACTGTTGAGGAAAAGCTTCATTCACCTCAGTGAAAAAACACTGCTGAGAAAAAGCTTCATTCACCTAAGAGCAACACTATTGAGGAAAAGTTTAATTCACCTCAGTGCAAAACACTGCTGAGAAAATGCTTCAGTCACCGAAGAGCAACACGATTGAGAAAAAGCTTCATTCACCTCAGTGCAAAAACTGCTGAGAAAATACTTCATTCACCTCAGTGAAAGAACACTGCTGAGAAAAAGCTTCATTCACCTAAGAGCAACACTACTGAGGAAAAGCTTCATTCACCTCAGTGCAAAACACTGCTGAGAAAAAGCTTCATTCACCTCAGTGAAAAAACACTACTGAGAAAAAGCTTCATTCACCTAAGAGCAACACTATTGAGGAAAAGCTTCATTCACCCAAGAGCAACACTGCTGAGGAAAAGCTTCATTCACCAACCACACTGCTGAGAAAAAGCTTCAGTCACCTCAGTGAAAAAACAATGAGAAAAAGTTTCATTCACCTAAGAACACTATTGAGGAAAAGCTTCATTCACCCCACAGCAACACTGCTGAGAAAAAGCTTCATTAACCTCAATGAAAAAACACTGCTGAGGAAAAGCTTCATTCACAAACCACACTATTGAGAAAAAGCTTCATTCACCTCAGTGAAAAAACACTGCTGAGGAAAAGCTTCATTCACCTCAGTGAAAAAACAATGAGAAAAAGTTTCATTCACCTAAGAACAACACGATTGAGGAAAAGCTTCATTCACCCAAGAGCAACACTATTGAGGAAAAGCTTCATTCACCAACCACACTATTGAAAAAAGCTTCATTCACCTCAGTGCAAAAACTGCTGAGAAAATGCTTCATTCA
The DNA here is from genome assembly GCF_902500255.1 of Thalassophryne amazonica. Taxonomy (NCBI): domain Eukaryota; kingdom Metazoa; phylum Chordata; class Actinopteri; order Batrachoidiformes; family Batrachoididae; genus Thalassophryne; species Thalassophryne amazonica. The sequence goes on along the minus strand of NC_047119.1, from coordinate 74,364,120 downwards.
CCTCAGTGAAAAAACACTGCTGAGAAAAAGCTTCATTCACCAACTACACTATTGAGAAAAAGCTTCATTCACCTCAGTGCAAAAACACTGCTGAGAAAACGCTTCATTCACCTAAGAGCAACACTATTGAGGAAAAGCTTCATTCACCTCAGTGCAAACACTGCTGAGAAAATGCTTCATTCACCGAAGAGCAACACTATTGAGGAAAAGCTTCATTCACCACAGTGAAAAAACAATGAGGAAAAGCTTCATTCACCTCAGTGCAAAAACACTGCTGATTCACCCAAGAGCAACACGATTGAGGAAAAGCTTCATTCACCTAAGAGCAACACTATTGACGAAAAGCTTCATTCACCTCAGTGCAAAAACACTGCTGATTCACCCAAGAGCAACACGATTGAGGAAAAGCTTCATTCACCTAAGAGCAACACTATTGACGAAAAGCTTCATTCACCTCAGTGCAAAAACACTGCTGAGAAAAAGCTTCATTCACCTCAGTGCAAAAACACTGCTGATTCACCCAAGAGCAACACGATTGAGAAAAAGCTTCATTCATCTAAGAGCAACACTATCGAGGAAAAGCTTCATTCACCCCAGAGCAAAAACAGTGCTCAGAAAAAGCTTCATTCACCTCAGTGCAAAAAACAATGAGAAAAAGTTTCATTCACCCCAGAGCAAAAACACTGCTGAGAAAAAGCTTCATTCACCTCAGTGAAAAAACACTACTGAGAAAAAGCTTCATTCACCTAAGAGCAACACTGCTGAGAAAAAGCTTCATTCACCTCAGTGAAAAAACAATGAGAAAAACTTTCATTCACCTCAGTGCAAAAACACTGCTGAGAAAACGCTTCATTTGCCTCAGTGCAAAAACAGCTGCGAAAATGCTTCATTCACCTAAGAGCAACAGTATTGAGGAAAAGCTTCATTCACCTCAGTGCAAAACACTGCTGAGAAAAAGCTTCATTCACTTAATAGCAACACTACTGAGGAAAAGCTTCATTCACCTCAGTGAAAAAACAATGAGAAAAAGCTTCATTCACCTCAGTGCAAAAACACTGCAGAGAAAAAGCTTCATTTGCCTCAGTGCAAAAACACTGCTGAGAAAAAGCTTCATTCACCTCAATGCAAAAACACTGCTGAGAAAATGCTTCATTCACCTAAGAGCAACAGTATTGAGGAAAAGCTTCATTCACCTAAGAGCAACACTACTGAGGAAAAGCTTCATTCACCTCAGTGCAAAAGCACTGCTGAGAAAAAGCTTAATTCACCAAAGAGCAAAAACACTGCTGAGAAAATGCTTCATTCACCTAAGAGCAACAGTATTGAGGAAAAGCTTCATTCACCTCAGTGCAAAACACTGCTGAGAAAAAGCTTCATTCACCCAAGAGCAACACTATTGAGGAAAAGCTTCATTCACCCCAGAGCAAAAACACTGCTGAGAAAAAGCTTCATTCACTTAATAGCAACACTACTGAGGAAAAGCTTCATTCACCTCAGTGTAAAACACTGATGAGAGAAAGCTTCATTCACCTAAGAGCAACACTGCTGAGGAAAAGCTTCATTCACCTCAGTGCAAAAGCACTGCTGAGAAAATGCTTCATTCACCTAAGAGCAACAGTATTGAGGAAAAGCTTCATTCACCTCAGTGCAAAACACTGCTGAGAAAAAGCTTAATTCACCTCAGTGCAAAAACACTGCTGAGAAAACGCTTCATTCATCTAAGAGCAACACTATTGAGGAAAAGCTTCATTCACCCAAGAGCAACACTATTGAGGAAAAGCTTCATTCACCCCAGAGCAAAAACACTGCTGAGAAAAAGCTTCATTCACTTAATAGCAACACTACTGAGGAAAAGCTTCATTCACCTCAGTGCAAAAACACTGCTGAGAAAATGCTTCATTCACCTCAGTGCAAAAACTGCTGAGAAAATGCTTCATTCACCTAAGAGCAACAGTATTGAGGAAAAGCTTCATTCACCTAAGAGCAACACTACTGAGGAAAAGCTTCATTCACCTCAGTGCAAAAGCACTGCTGAGAAAAGGCTTCATTCACCAAAGAGCAAAAACACTGCTGAGAGAAAGCTTCATTCACCTAAGAGCAACACTATTGAGGAAAAGCTTCATTCACCTCAGTGTAAAACACTGCTGAGAGAAAGCTTCATTCACCTAAGAGCAACACTATTGAGGAAAAGCTTCATTCACCTCAGTGCAAAAGCACTGCTGAGAAAAAGCTTCATTCACCAAAGGGCAAAAACACTGCTGAGAAAAAGCTTCATTCACCTAAGAGCAACACTATTGAGGAAAAGCTTCATTCACCTAAGAGCAACACTATTGAGGAAAAGCTTCATTCATCTCAGTGAAAAAACAATGAGAAAAAGTTTCATTCACCTCAGTGCAAAAACACTGCTGAGAAAAAGCTTCATTCACCTCAGTGCAAAAACACTGCTGAGAAAATGCTTCATTCACCTCAGTGCAAAAACACTGCCGAGAAAAAGCTTAATTTGCCTCAGTGCAAAAACACTACTGAGAAAAAGCTTGGTACCCAAGGATCCATCGGAAGAGACCTGGTACCCAAGGATCCTCTGAGACACCTGGTAACCAAAGATCCTCTGAGAGCCCTGGTACCCAAGGATCCTCAGAAGAGACCTGGTACCCAAGGATCCTCTCAAGAGCCCTGGTACCCAAGGATCCTCTCAAGAGCCCTGGTACCCAAGGATCCTCTAAGAGACCTAGTACCCAAGGATTCTCTGAGAGCCCTGGTACCCAAGGTCCTCTGAGTGACCTGGTACCCAAGACTCAGACTGATATCTGGGCCGTAATTAAGTGGTGGATTCATTTGAAAAAGTCGGGTGAGCCGTGTGTTTGTGACAGAACTCACCAGGTGCAGCGCCTCCTCCTCTTTCAGGTGTCTCTCCTGCTCGTGCCGCTTCTGGCTGTCCTCCATCTGGGCTCTGAGGAAGTCCAGCTGTTCCAGGTTCCTCTGCCGCTGCTCCTGGACTTGGCGCTGGTTTCGCTCCTCTTTAGCATGCTGGTCTGCATCCCACAGCTTGGCGAAAAGCTGCGCCTCCTTCTGCTGCTGCTGCTGCAGCTCCCGTCTGGTTTGCATTTGTGCTGCTCGCTGCAGGCAGAGATCTTCCTCCGTGCGTTTGGTCTGGATGTGTCGAAGCTCCTCACACTGCTCCCTGAAAACCATTCAGACCTCAGACCTGATTCATGCAGACGCTGGCTGAGTTTCTGAACAGCAGATTTTCTGCTCTACTTCATGCATCCCTGCATTCAAGAACTGAAACACATTCCAGAAAAATCTGGACTTAATGTGATACTAATGATGTAAAATAAGGATAATGCTGATCGTTGAAACAGGCAACTGTGATCATGAAGAATCAGGGAAATGCAAAGAGAGCCTGTGAGGATCAAAGACAGGAAGAAGGACCTCAACAAAGAGAGTCTGTGAGGATCAAAGACAGGAAGAAGGACCTCAACAAAGAGAGTCTGTGAGGAGCAAAGACACAAAGAGGATCTCAGCAAAAAGAGTCTGTGAGGAGCAAAGACAGGAACAAGGATCTCAACAAAGACACTCTGTGAGGAGCAAAGACACGAAGAGGACCGACCTCACCAAAGAGAGTCTGTGAAGAGCAAAGACAGGAAGAAGGATATCAATAAAGAGTTTGTGAGGATCAAAGACAGGAAGAGGACCTCAACAAAGAGAGTCTGTGAGGAGCAAAGACGAGAAGAAGGATCTCAACAAGGAGAATGAGTGAGGAGCAAAGACAGGAAGAAGGATCTCAACAAAGAGAGTCTGTAAAGAGCAAAGACAGGAAGAGGACCTCAGCAAAGAGAGTTTGTGAAGAGCAAAGGCAGGATGAAGGATATCAACAAAGACTCTGTGAGGATCAAAGACAAGCAGAAAACTTAAAGAAAGAAAGAGCCTGTGAGGATCAATGACAGGAAGAGGACCTCAGCAAAGAGAGTTTGTGACGATCAAAGGCAGGAACAGGACTGACCTCACCAAAGAGAATCTGTGAGGAGCAAAGTGTTGGGAAGGTGTAGTGACACGGACCCACAACAGGGGGCGGCAATGAACGGACAATGGATGAGCCAAAAAGTAACAATTTAATGTTGTGAATTGCACAACGGAATACAGACAATTGCAGTTGAGGAGTTCAGTCAATCATACACAAGGTGACGTATGGGCAGGCTCGAGGATAGAAGACGTCTGTCCAGAGAAGAGCCGGATCCCACATGGCTTCCACTGCCAACGGATCTGAAGAACACCGGAGCCGCCAAGTCCTGGGTCCCAGGTGGCCACCGTCTCCAGCTGTCAGACCAGGTACTGCTGGCAGAAACAGAAACAGTTAATGGTGGGTGTGTGAAGACACACCCAGTAATCGTTCCCTGAGTAGTTCCTCCGGGAGGGAGAACCTCCACCTCCAGATACGATATCACCCGTGCAGCTCCTGTTGGTCTCCTTCCTGGATGGAGTGAGAGACGAAGTCCATCGTCGTCGTCCTCTCACTGTCCGCCAATCCAGCCTTAAATAGACCTCGCAGGAACACGGTTGCACACAGACCACTGTTAAGTCACAATAATAATCACCGCAGAGAAAATTACCTTGTTCGGTAGCTGATTTCTCGGCGAGGAGGTGGAGTTGCAGTCCGGCCTTTGTAGTGATGGTGATGATTGACAGCTGGTGCTGATAAGTGACAGCTGTCACTCCCAGCGGCTCCGACGCCCTCTCATGCTTGAAGCCCGCACTCCAAGCAGGGCGCCATCTGGTGGTGGTGGGCCAGCAGTACCTCCTCTTCAGCGGCCCACACAACAGGACCCCCCCCTCAACGGGCGCCTCCTGACGCCCGACCAGGCTTGTCCGGGTGACGGGTGTAGAAGTCGGCCAGGAGGGCCGGGTCCAGGATGAAGCTCCTCTTCACCCAGGAGCGCTCTTCGGGTCCATAACCCTCCCAGTCCACCAGATACTGGAAACCCCGACCCTTTCGACGGAAGTCCAGGAGCCGGCGTACTGTCCACGCGGGCTCCCCGTCGATGATCCGGGCAGGAGGCGGCGCCGGTCCAAGGGCACACAGTGGAGAGGTATGGCAGGGCTTGAGTCTGGACACATGAAAAACGGGGTGTATCTGCAGTGAAGCTGGTAGCCTCAGCTTCACTGCGGCCGGACTGAGGACTTTGAGTATGGTGAATGGTCCTATGTACCTGTCCTTGAGTTTCTGGGATTCCACCTGCAGGGGGATGTCCTTTGTGGATAGCCAAACCTCCTGCCCGGGCTGGTATGCAGGGGACGGGGAACGCCGGCGGTCTGCATGGGCCTTAGCCCTCATCCGGGCTCTGAGCAGGGCAGAGCGGGCGGTACGCCACACCCGACGGCACTTCCTCAGATGGGCCTGGACCGAGGGCACCCCGACCTCTCCCTCCACAAGCGGAAACAACGGGGGCTGGTACCCCAAACATACTTCAAATGGGGAGAGGCCGGTGGCAGATGAAACTTGGCTATTATGAGCGTACTCGATCCAGGCCAGATGGTCACTCCAGGCCGTCGGGTGCGCGGAGGTCACGCAGCGGAGGGCCTGCTCCAATTCCTGGTTCGCCCGTTCTGTCTGTCCGTTCGTCTGGGGGTGGTACCCGGACGAGAGACTTACTGTGGCCCCCAGTTCCCTGCAGAAACTCCTCCAGACCTGGGAGGAGAACTGAGGACCACGGTCTGAGATAATGTCCGATGGAATCCCATGCAGACGCACGACGTGGTGGACCAGGAGGTCTGCAGTCTCCTGGGCCGTCGGGAGCTTCGGGAGGGCCACGAAGTGGGCCGCCTTGGAGAACCGGTCCACTATCGTGAGGATGGTAGTCAAGCCCTGGGACGGCGGGAGGCCCGTGACAAAGTCCAGGCCGATGTGAGACCAGGGGCGGTGAGGCACGGGCAGAGGCTGGAGTAGGCCTTGGGTCCTGTGATGGTCGGCTTTGCCCCTGGCGCAGGTGGTGCAGGCCTGGACGTACTCCCGGACGTTGGCTTCCTTCGCACCCCTGGGTGGCAGGAGAGTTTAGAACCGTGACAGAAGTCAAGGACTGCTGCCCTGGCTTCTGGTGGGACGTACATCTTGTTCTTGGGTCCAGTCCCCGGGACCGGGTTCCGTGTCAGGGCCTCCCAGACGGTCTTCTCCACGTCCCAGGTAAGGGTGGCCATGACAGTGGACTCGGGGATGATGGTTTCCGTTGGGTCTGACAGCTCGGTCCTGACTTCCTCCTCGTGCACACGGGACAGGGAGTCAGATTGTTGGTTCTTGGTCCCGGGGAGGTATGTGATCTGAAAGTCAAAACGCCCGAAGAACAGTGACCAGCGGGCTTGCCTGGGATTCAGACGCTTGGCGGTCCGGATGTACTCCAGGTTCCGATGGTACGTGAAAACCGTGAATGGTACTGAAGCTCCCTCCAACAGGTGTCTCCACTCCTCCAGAGCCTCCTTCACCGCAAGAAGTTCCCGATTGCCGACGTCATAGTTCCTTTCAGCCGGGGTCAACCTGCGGGAAAAGTAGGCACATGGGTGGAGAACCTTGTCGGACTCCCCGCTCTGGGATAGCACGGCTCCTATCCCTGAGTCAGAGGCATCCACTTCGACTATAAACTGGCATTTTGGATCGGGCTGCACCAGAACTGGCGCAGTCGAAAACCGGCGTTTCAACTCCCTAAACGCGGCTTCGCACTGATCCGACCAGGTGAAGGGGACTTTTGTGGAGGTCAGGGCTGTCAGGGGGCTAACTACCTGACTGTAGCCTTTGATGAACCTCCGATAAAAATTAGCAAAACCGAGGAACTGCTGTAGTTTCCTACGGTTTGTTGGTTGGGGCCAATCTCTCACCGCCGCAACCTTGGCCGGATCAGGGGCGACGGAGTTGGAGGAGATAATAAACCCCAGGAAGGACAAAGAAGTATGGTGGAACTCGCACTTCTCGCCCTTCACAAACAGCCGGTTCTCCAACAACCGCTGCAGGACCTGACGTACATGCGTAACATGAGTCTCAGGATCCGGGGAAAAGATGAGTATATCGTCTAGATATACGAAGACAAACCGATGCAGGAAGTCCTGCAAGACATCATTTACCAAAGCTTGGAACGTTGCAGGGACGTTAGTGAGGCCGCACGGCATGACCAGGTACTCAAAATGACCTAACGGGGTGTTAAATGCCGTCTTCCATTCGTCTCCCTTCCGGATCCGAAACAGGTGGTACGCATTCCTAAGATCCAGTTTTGTGAAAATTTGGGCTCCATGCAGGGGCGTGAACACCGAATCTAACAGGGGCAGAGGGTATCGGTTGCGAACCGTGATCTTGTTCAGCCCCCTGTAATCAATGCATGGACGGAGTCCGCCGTCTTTCTTGCCCACAAAAAAGAAACCAGCACCCATCGGGGAGGTGGAGTTCCGGATCAGCAAGGCAGCTAACGAGTCCCGGATGTAGGTCTCCATTGATTCGCGTTCCGGACGTGAGAGGTTGTACAGCCTGCTGGACGGGTACTCAGTGCCCGGTATCAAATCAATGGCACAATCATACGGACAGTGCGGGGGAAGGGTGAGTGCCAAATCTTTACTGAAAACGTCAGCAAGATCGTGGTACTCACATGGCACCGCCGTCAGATTGGGGGGGACTTTAACCTCCTCACTAGCTGTCACACCAGGCGGAACCGAGGATCCAAGACACTCCCGGTGGCAGGTTTCGCTCCACTGAGCCACAACCCCAGACGGCCAATCAATCCGGGGATTGTGCTTTATCATCCAAGGATAACCCAAAATCACACAGGAGGTAGAAGGTGTTACATAAAACACAATCTCCTCCCTGTGATTACCAGACACCACCAATGTCACTGGTTGTGTCTGGTGTGTGATTAATGAAAGAAGGGTGCCATCTAGTGCCCGTACCTTCAATGGTGAAGGTAGAGCCACTAGAGGGAGCCCGACTTCCCTTGCCCATCTGCTGTCCAGCAGATTCCCTTCCGACCCCGTGTCTACCAGTGCTGGGGCGTGAAGGGTCAGATCCCCACTCAGGATCGTAACTGGGATGCGTGCGGATTTGCGGGGTTTCCCCGCGTGCGTGTTATGGCTCACCCTTAGCCCAGTTTCTAAGGGTGGGCGATGTCGTTTAACCGCTTGGGGCAGTTCCTCTGTAGGTGCTCACCCGAGCCACAGAAAACACACTCCCCGCGGGCCAGCCTCCGTTGTCTGTTATTTGATTTAACTTTGGCCCTGCTCGTGTCCATAGCTTCATCAGCAGGGGGAGCTGTCGCCACACGGGAGTCACGGGCTGTGGAGCGTGGGGAAGGCGGCACCCTTTCGGACCCGGAAGGAAGAGGGACGGCTAGTGCCCGGCCACGCCCCCTGCCCTGCTCCCGACGGTGTTCCTCTAATCAGTTATCTAATCGTATAACCAGATCAACAAGCTCATCGAAATCCCGCGGTTCGTCCTTAGCCAGTAAATGCTCCTTCAGGACCGGAGACAGTCCATTTACGAAGGCGGCGCGGAGCGCAACGTTGTTCCAGCCAGACCTCGCTGCCGCGATGCGGAAGTCGACTGCGTACTCCGCTGCGCTCCGACGCCCCTGTCTGATTGACAGCAGCAAGTTAGAAGCAGATTCGCCTCTATGGGGGTGATCAAAAACCTGTTTGAACTCCCTCACAAACCCAGTGTACGTCGTTAGGAGTTGTGAATTCTGCTCCCAGAGCGCCGTAGCCCAGGCGCATGCCTCTCCTCGAAGCAGATTTATTACGTAAGCCACCCGGCTGGCGTCTGACTCATACATAACGGGACGCTGTGAAAAGACGAGCAAGCACTGCATTAAGAAGTCCGCGCACGTCTCAACACAGCCTCCGTACAGCTCCGGAGGGCTTATGTAAGCTTCAGGGGATGGTGGGGGGGGGTCATTGAACGACCAGCGGAATGTCTGATTCAGGCCTCCGGTCAGCAGGAGGAGGTGCTGCAGCAGCGCCCTGAGCTTGCACGTCCACCCGGGCGGTGAGAGCCTCCATCCTCCGATTGAGAATAACATTCTGCTCAGTGACTAAGTCCAACCGAGCAGTGAAAGCGGTTAAGATTTGCTGCAGCTGACCTAACACGCCTCCTGCTGAGGCCTGTTCACCTCGCTCTTCCATTGGCTGTTCAAGTGATGGTTGACGCCCCTTGGGATCCATGACGCTGGCCGAGAAATCCTGTTGGGAAGGTGTAGTGACATGGACCCACAACAGGGGGCGGTAATGAACGGACAATGGATGAGCCAAAAAGTAACAATTTAATGTTGTGAATTGCACAACGGAATACAGACAATTGCAGTTGAGGAGTTCAGTCAATCATACACAAGGTGACGTATGGGCAGGCTCGAGGACAGAAGACGTCTGTCCAGAGAAGAGCCGGATCCCACACGGCTTCCACTGCCAACGGATCTGAAGAACACCGGAGCCGCCAAGTCCTGGGTCCCAGGTGGCCACCGTCTCCAGCTGTCAGACCAGGTACTGCTGGCAGAAACAGAAACAGTTAATGGTGGGTGTGTGAAGACACACCCAGTAATCGCTCCCTGAGTAGTTCCTCCGGGAGGGAGAACCTCCACCTCCAGATACAATATCACCCGTGCAGCTCCTGTTGGTCTCCTTCCTGGATGGAGTGAGAGACGAAGTCCGTCGTCCTCTCACTGTTCGCCAATCCAGCCTTAAATAGACCTCGCAGGAACACAGTTGCACACAGACCACTGTTAAGTCACAATAATAATCATCGCAGAGAAAAAAAAACCTTGTTCGGTAGCTGATTTCTCGGCGAGGAGGTGGAGTTGCAGTCCGGCCTTTGTAGTGATGGTGATGAGTGACAGCTGGTGCTGATAAGTGACAGCTGTCACTCCCAGCGACTCTGAAGCCCTCTCGTGCTTGGAGCCCGCACTCCAAGCAGGGCGCCATTTGGTGGTGGCGGGCCAGCAGTACCTCCTCTTCAGCGGCCCACACAACACAAAGACAGGAAGAAGGATATCAACAAAGAGTCTGTGAGGATCAAAGTCAGGCAGAAAACTTCAAGAAAGAGAAAGTCTGTGAGGACCAATGACAGGAAGAGGACCTCAGCAAAGAGAGTCTGTGAGGAACAAAGACAGGAAGAAGGATATCAACAAAGAGAGTCTGTGAGGAGCAAAGACGAGAAGAAGGATCTCAACAAGGAGAGTGAGTGAGGATCAAAGACAAGCAGAAAACATCAAGAAAGAGAGCGTCTGTGAGGACTAATGACAGGAAGAGGACCTCAGCAAAGAGAGCCTGTGAGGAACAAAGACAGGAAGAAGGATATCAACAAAGAGAGTCTGTGAGGAGCAAAGACGAGAAGAAGGATCTCAACAAGGAGAGTGAGTGAGGATCAAAGACAAGCAGAAAACGTCAAGAAAGAGAGCGTCTGTGAGGACTAATGACAGGAAGAGGACCTCAGCAAAGAGAGTGTTTGAGGAGCAAATGCAAGAAGAACGAGCTTAACAAAGAGAGTCTGTGAGGATGAAAGACAAGCAGAAAACCTCAAGAAAGAGGGAGTCTCTGTGTGGATCAAAGACAAGCAGAAAACATCAAGAAAGAGAGCGTCTGTGAGGATTAATGACAGGAAGAGGACCTCAACAAAGAGAGTCTGTAAAGAGCAAAGACAGGAAGAAGACCTCAGCAAAGAGAGTGTTTGAGGAGCAAACGCAAGAAGAACGATCTTAATAAAGAGAGTCTGTGAGGATGAAAGACAAGCAGAAAACTTCAAGAAAGAGGGAGTCTCTGTGTGGATCAAAGACAAGCAGAAAACGTCAACAAAGAGAGAGTCTGTGAGGATAATCGACAGGAAGAGGACCTCCGCAAAGAGAGTCTGTGAAGATCAAAGATGGGACAATGACCCCCCCAGCCCCCCACAAATGAAACAAAATCATAGAAAAAATGAAAAACAAGTATTAGACAAGATTTGATTTGTCTCTGAACTGTGTGTGTGTGTGTGTGTGTGTGTGTGTGTGTGTGTGTGTGTGTGTGTGTGTGTGTGTGTGTGTGTGTGTGTGTGTGTGTGTGTGTGTGTGTCTGCACATGCGCTGTTGGACACTTGAAGATATGTTTGCAGGAACAATGGGACAAAATAACTCCTGAAATACTTCATCACTTCTCTCAATGTTGTGAGAAAATATTTCAAAGTGGTGAATGTTTTCATGTTCCCACTTTTTGAATGAATTAAATAAATGTGACCAGAAAAGCCTGAAATAATTTGTCTTCAACATGTCTGCAGTGAAAAGAAAGTCAAGGTAAGAACCACGGCTGTTTTTTTTTTTCTGATTTGGGTACGTCCATTTGGGTGGACTGGCAGCATTGCGTGTGTTCCCATGTTTTAAGAGACTAAAGACAACAGGCCTGCTTCCTCTTTCAAAGACACATTGGCACATCAAATGTCTCGAGTTGATTTCCTCAGTTACGCGTCTCTTGGAAGTTGGACATAACTGTTAAGACATGCAAACATCAGGGAAAACGTCATGTTGTCTTTTTACACCTCAGCCTGTAATTGGCCGGAGGTGTCCTCGTGCTGGCAGTTGTGTGGGTGAAAGTTGAGCAGTGTCAAAAACAGGGAACTGCAGTCTTGTTTGAACCCCTGCATGATATCACAAGATTTGACCACATCGGGGGACAACCTGCACAAACACAGCATCACTTCTAACAGAAAAAATGGTGTATTGTTTTGTTTTCACTGCAATCACAGAAGCAGCCGCAAAAAGTGCCGTTTTTTTTCAGTTCCCAGTGGAGAAGGGAAGACGACGCAAATGGGAGAGGTCGTGTCGGGAAGGGTTAGCCTACACATCTTGACAGAGTAGCTGCTCCACCACCTCGACATGTTTGAGCTTTATGATGAAGTGGTGTAGAGGAGGATTTTCTTAAAAAGAAGACCTGACCAGACCAGCTACAAATAGCCAGAAGGGACATCTGAGATGCAAGCCTAGATTTGATCTGTTCTGGTGAAAGAAAACCCTCCTCTGTACCACTTCATCATGAAGCTGTATAACTGGTGATACAAAATGCAAAACATGCACTGTGCACAATTTCTCCAATCACAGAAGCCTATAACTTCTTCTGGGTTGTCTGAGTGTCTTGGTGGCTTTCCTCACTCTTCTTGCACAGTCACTCTGGCAAATCTGTTTACTCCATACAGATTTACCATAGAGTGCCATACTGTTAACAGATGTAACTAAAGTTCAAGTTTGGGGAGATGATGGTCTAGTGGTTAAGGTGTTGGGCTTGAGTCCAGAAGATCATGGGTTCAAATCCCCACCTGACTGGAAAATCACTAAGGGCCCTTGGGCAAGGCCTTTAATCCCCTATTGCTCCCGGTGTGTAGTGAGCACCTTGTATGGCAGCACCCTGACATCGGGGTGAATGTGAGGCATAATTGTAAAGTGTTTTGAGTGTCTGATGCAGATGGAAAAGCGCTTTATAAATGCAGTCCATTTCAAGACATATTCAGTGACTTGGAAATGTTTATGTATCCATCCCCTGACTTGTCGGAAGAAAACGGGCAATAAAACTGATTATTTACAGGTATTATACCAATGGAACCCATTACTTATGCAACCCATCATCTTGGCTTTTATATTTTTAATTAATTTATATCAAGTTGTCCGTGGAGAACTCAGAGTAGAGCTGCTGCTCCTTCGCATTGAAAGGAGCCAGCTAAGGTGGTTCTGGCATCTGGTAAGGATGCCCCCTGGGCGCCTCCCTAGGGAGGTATTCCAGGCACATCCATCTGGGAGGAGACCCCGGGGAAGACCCAGGACTAGGTGGAGAGATTATATCTCCACACTGGCCAGTCAGAGGTGGTCAATGTGGCTCGGGAAAGGGAAGTCGGGGGTCCCCTGCTAGAGCTGTTGCCCTTGCGACCCGATCATGGATTGATCATGGGTTGAAGATGAATGAATGAATGAAGTTGTAGAGATTTGCTTCTAGTTTGAGTTTAAGGAAGATAATTTTAGAAATTTGTATGTTGAGAAGCCTGATTTATCTTTGTATTTGAAATGGCATAAACAAGTTAAAATGTGTGAAATACCAAGGGGCAAAAACTTTTGCAAGCCACTGCATATAAAGTAAATTTAAATGCATAAGTTATAGTGTGTGGTGCTGGTGTGCAACTCACCTTTATAATACTTTTGTTATACTTAGTTATACTTTATATAAGGTGATGGTTCCTCTCCAGGAACCATCGGCGGACCAGACCCGAGTGGCAGGGGCTAGCTCTGGTTGGTGAGGAATGTCACCTCCCTGTGGGGGAAGGAGCCGGAGCTTGTGCGTGAGGTGGAGCAAAACCAGTTAGATCTGGTGTGTCTCACCTCCACGCACAGCCTCGGTCCGGAACCGCTCTCCTTGATAGGGGTTAGACCTTAGTCTTCTCTGGAGCTGCCCAGGGTGTGAGGCACCGGGCGGGTGTGGGGATACTCACGAATCCCTGGCTGAGCGTCACTACAATGGCGTTTACCTCGGTAGATGAGAGGGTCGCCTCCTTGCGCCTTCGGGTGGTGGGGGTGAAACTCTGACTGCTGTTTGTGCGTATGCACCGAACAGCAGTTTGGAGTATTCAGCCTTCTTGGACTCCCCGAAAGGAATCCTGCATGGGGCTCTGGTGGGGGACTCCATTGTTCTTCTGGGGGACTTCAATGCACACGTGGGCAATGACAGAGACACCTGGAGAAGTGTGATTGGGAGGAACGGCCTCTCCGATCTAAACCGGAGTGGTCGTTTGTTATTCGTCTTCTGTGCTAGTCATGGACTGTCCATAACGAACACCACGTTCAAACATAAGGATGCTTATAAGTGTACATGGTACCAGAGCACCCTAGGCTGAAGATTGATGATAGGTTTTGTGATCGTATCATCTAATCTAAGGCCGCATGTTCTGGACACTCAGGTGAAGAGCGGGGCAGAGCTGTCAAATGATCACCATCTGGTGGTGAGTTGGATCAGAAGCTGGGGGAGGATTTTGGACAGACCTGGTAAGCAAAAATGGACAGTGGGGGTGAAGTGGAAACGTCTGGAGGAGCCCACTGTCCGACAGATCTTCAACTCACACCTCCGGCGGAGCTTTTCTAGCATCCCTGTGGAGGTTGGAGGCATTGAACCAGAATGGGCAATGTTCAAAGCTTCCATTCCTGAAGTTGCAGTGGGGAGCTGTGGCCTGAAGGTCTTAGGGACCTCAAGGGGCGATAACACTTGAAAACTGTGGTGGACACCGGTGGTCAGGGAAGCCGTCACAAAACATCTGTCAATGTTCTCAAACACTGTGTGATGTCACAAAACGTCTGTCAATGTTCTCAAACACTGTGTGATGTCACAAAACATCTGCCAATGTTCTCAAACGCTGTGATGTCACAAAACGTCTGTCAATGTTCTCAAACACTGTGTGATGTCACAAAACATCTGTCAATGTTCTCAAACACTGTGTGATGTCACAAAAAGTCTGTCAATGTTCTCAAACACTGTGTGATGTCACAAAACATCTGCCAATGTTCTCAAACGCTGTGATGTCACAAAACATCTGTCAATGTTCTCAAACACTGTGTGATGTCACAAAACGTCTGTCAATGTTCTCAAACGCTGTGTGATGTCACAAAACGTCTGTCAATGTTCTCAAACGCTGTGATGTCACAAAATGTCTGTCAATGTTCTCAAACACTGTGTGATGTCACAAAACGTCTGTCAATGTTCTGAAACGCTGTGATGTCACAAAACGTCTGTCAATGTTGCCAAACACTGTGTGATGTCACAAAACGTCTGTCAATGTTCTCAAACGCTGTGATGTCACAAAATGTCTGTCAATGTTCTCAAACACTGTGATGTCACAAAACATCTGTCAATGTTCTCAAACGCTGTGATGTCACAAAACGTCTGTCAATGTTCTCAAACGCTGTGATGTCACAAAACATCTGTCAATGTTCTCAAACGCTGTGATGTCACAAAACATCTGTCAATGTTCTCAAACACTGTGATGTCACAAAACATCTGTCAATGTTCTCAAACACTGTGATGTCACAAAACATCTGTCAATGTTCTCAAACGCTGTGATGTCACAAAACGTCTGTCAATGTTCTCAAACGCTGTGATGTCACAAAACATCTGTCAATGTTCTCAAACACTGTGATGTCACAAAACATCTGTCAATGTTCTCAAACGCTGTGATGTCACAAAACGTCTGTCAATGTTCTCAAACACTGTGTGATGTCACAAAATGTCTGTCAATGTTCTCAAACACTGTGATGTCACAAAACATCTGTCAATGTTCTCAAACGCTGTGATGTCACAAAACGTCTGTCCATGTTGCCAAACACTGTGTGATGTCACAAAACGTCTGTCAATGTTCTCAAACGCTGTGATGTCACAAAACGTCTGTCAATGTTCTCAAACACTGTGATGTCACAAAATATATGTCAATGTTCTCAAACACTGTGATGTCACAAAACGTCTGTCAATGTTCTCAAACACTGTGATGTCACAAAATGTCTGTCAATGTTCTCAAACGCTGTGATGTCACAAAACATCTGTCCATGTTGCCAAACACTGTGTGATGTCACAAAACGTCTGTCAATGTTCTCAAACACTGTGTGATGTCACAAAATGTCTGTCAATGTTCTCAAACACTGTGATGTCACAAAATGTCTGTCAATGTTCTCACTGTGTGATGTCACAAAACATCTGTCAATGTTCTCAAACGCTGTGATGTCACAAAATGTCTGTCAATGTTCTCAAACACTGTGTGATGTCACAAAACGTCTGTCAATGTTCTCAAACACTGTGATGTCACAAAACATCTGTCAATGTTCTCAAACACTGTGTGATGTCACAAAACATCTGTCAATGTTCTCAAACAGTGTGATGTCACAAAACGTCTGTCAATGTTCTCAAACGCTGTGATGTCACAAAATGTCTGTCAATGTTCTCAAACAGTGTGATGTCACAAAACGTCTGTCAATGTTCTCAAACACTGTGTGATGTCACAAAATGTCTGTCAATGTTCTCAAACACTGTGTGATGTCACAAAACGTCTGTCAATGTTCTCAAACACTGTGTGATGTCACAAAATGTCTGTCAATGTTCTCAAACACTGTGTGATGTCACAAAATGTCTGTCAATGTTCTCAAACACTGTGTGATGTCACAAAATGTCTGTCAATGTTCTCAAACACTGTGTGATGTCACAAAATGTCTGTCAATGTTCTCAAACACTGTGTGATGTCACAAAACATCTGTCAATGTTCTCAAACAGTGTGATGTCACAAAACGTCTGTCAATGTTCTCAAACACTGTGTGATGTCACAAAATGTCTGTCAATGTTCTCAAACACTGTGTGATGTCACAAAACGTCTGTCAATGTTCTCAAACGCTGTGATGTCACAAAATGTCTGTCAATGTTCTCAAACACTGTGTGATGTCACAAAATGTCTGTCAATGTTCTCAAACACTGTGATGTCACAAAACGTCTGTCAATGTTCTCAAACACTGTGTGATGTCACAAAATGTCTGTCAATGTTCTCAAACGCTGTGATGTCACAAAATGTCTGTCAATGTTCTCAAACACTGTGTGATGTCACAAAACATCTGTCAATGTTCTCAAACGCTGTGATGTCACAAAATGTCTGTCAATGTTCTCAAACACTGTGTGATGTCACAAAACGTCTGTCAATGTTCTCAAACACTGTGATGTCACAAAACATCTGTCAATGTTCTCAAACACTGTGTGATGTCACAAAACATCTGTCAATGTTCTCAAACAGTGTGATGTCACAAAACGTCTGTCAATGTTCTCAAACGCTGTGATGTCACAAAATGTCTGTCAATGTTCTCAAACAGTGTGATGTCACAAAACGTCTGTCAATGTTCTCAAACGCTGTGATGTCACAAAATGTCTGTCAATGTTCTCAAACACTGTGTGATGTCACAAAATGTCTGTCAATGTTCTCAAACACTGTGATGTCACAAAACGTCTGTCAATGTTCTCAAACACTGTGTGATGTCACAAAATGTCTGTCAATGTTCTCAAACACTGTGATGTCACAAAACGTCTGTCAATGTTCTCAAACACTGTGATGTCACAAAACATCTGTCAATGTTCTCAAACACTGTGTGATGTCACAAAATGTCTGTCAATGTTCTCAAACACTGTGTGATGTCACAAAATGTCTGTCAATGTTCTCAAACACTGTGTGATGTCACAAAACGTCTGTCAATGTTCACAGTTGTACAAGGTCATAAAAGTCAAATGTTAATATTAATTAACATTCCCATTGCTTCTGATGTAAGTACAACTAGTTGGTGAAGTTCCCAAAAATGTGAGACATCTACAGACACCAGACCTGAAATAATACAAGTCTGGAGTGAAGGTCTACAGTGTGCATGCCACATAACTCATACTCTTGAGAATTTAAAGGTTCCCTGAAAGTATTAGTGAGCTTCGCAACCCCCAACACACACACACATACAAAAGTGGCTAATTTACCTTCAGATACAGTGATGGGACTGACATAAGACTGTGGACTCTTGAACCTCAGATATCAGAGTCACAAATGGAAATCTGCAGAAGGCACCTATCCACCACTTGGATAACAACCTTTCCATTCATACCAAATTTGTCCTCAAATATGTGTTGGCAAATGAAAATGAGGTTTTGGATCATGGCTTCTGGACTAATATTGTCTAATGTTCAAACCCACCAACCTGAACAGCTGTTCCAGCTTCTCTGAAACCACTTGCTGTCTTTCACGCTCCATTTTTTCCCGTAAGGTTTTGGCTCGTTCTCGTATTTTAGCTTGTTTTTCCACATATGTCTCCTGTGTGACTTCCAGCAGCTTTAGGAACTGCTGATCCTCTGTCTCCAGCATCACACGCAGTCTTTGGGACATAAAGGGACAAAGAACAGGTGATGAGAATGATCAAGACATACAAAAGTCCAAGAGATGTATGTAATGGACAGACCTGTCCCTCTTCTCATCAATGCTGGTCTCATACGACTTCACAGCATCTCTGACTTGTCTCCTTACTCTTCCTTCTTGGATGTGGCGCTCGCTGTTCTTCAGCCATGAAGTCTCCATGTCGCAGGTTTTCTGGTACTTGGTGAACTCCAGGGCTTCTTCTCGGAGAGCATCCTGTTTTTGTCTGGCCAGGATGAAGTGCTGTGGCAGCCATGACGATGGGAGAGCAAAGGCTCTCTGTGATCTCTGTGACACATCAAATACACAATTCCATTCTGGTCTTCAGTGTGTTCACACCCACATCAAAGGGAGAATTAATCATGTTAGACAAGCTGGGAGTACAAAAATGTTCAAGGCACAGAATTCAGCCTTCAAGCCTGGTGAAAAGGAGGCACTAAGAAGGCAATTCCACAGTGACAGACGTTACATTCAGAGGGATTTGAGCCTTTCTAAGTACTCTCACATCTAAAGTTGTACCCCAAGGAACCTAATCTTTTGTGAGGTACTGGTTCAGGTCTGAGCTTGTTCAAGGGGAGAAGAAAATAGATCTAGTCGTCTCTATGTCTGGCACTGTACCCCAAATTAAGAGCGTGACGGACGTTACATGAAAAAGACATGGAGAAAAAGCAGCTAACCTTTATTTCAGAAGTCTGTGAAACTAAGCAATGACAAAATGAATTAATATTCCAGGATTACATAATGACCCCTCCTCTTAAAATACCAATTATGATATAGCTCCAAATGATAGTCTCTGAGGAGGGACATCCAAAAATGTTACAAATTCTGTGTGATGGACATTACCTGATGAACGTTACATTTTGTCCACTGGGATATAAAATCAAACTTTGTGCTGAAAAGTTCATTATCTTGTGCTAAGATAAAATGAGCACAGTGACTCTGCCTTTTGAATGTTTTTATGTTTAAAACTTTGAACCCAAAATTCGTGACATGTATGATTTTTCCTTTTTATTCAAGTTCTACATGTAATCTTACTGTCCAGCTGTTCAAATCAAAATCAGCTGCAGACACTTCAAATTCTAAACTAGGCCAAACATTTAAAACAAGTGTTCAAAATTGTAACTGCAAACATTTCAAAATCTAATGACATTCACCAAACATTCGAAATTCATCCCGAATGAAAAACACTTCGACATCCAGATTATGAGATCAACTTATACTCAACAAAAATATAAACGCAACACTTTTGGTTTTGCTCCCATTTTGTATGAGATGAACTCAAAGATCTAAAACTTTTTCCACATACACAATATCACCATTTCCCTCAAATATTGTTCACAAACCAGTCTAAATCTGTGATAGTGAGCACTTCTCCTTTGCTGAGATAATCCATCCCACCTCACAGGTGTGCCATATCAAGATGCTGATTAGACACCATGATTAGTGCACAGGTGTGCCTTAGACTGCCCACAATAAAAGGCCACTCTGAAAGGTGCAGTTTTGTTTTATTGGGGGGGGATACCAGTCAGTATCTGGTGTGACCACCATTTGCCTCATGCAGTGCAACACATCTCCTTCGCATCATCCATGAAGAGAACACCTCTCCAACGTGCCAAATGCCAGTGAATGTGAGCATTTGCCCACTCAAGTCGGTTACGACGACGAACTGGAGCCAGGTCGAGACCCTGATGAGGACTACGAGCATGCAGATGAGCTTCCCTGAGACGGTTTCTGACAGTTTGTGCAGAAATTCTTTGGTTATGCAAACCGATTGTTTCAGCAGCTGTCCGAGTGGCTGGTCTCAGATGATCTTGGAGGTGAACATGCTGGATGTGGAGGTCCTGGGCTGGTGTGGTTACACGTGGTCTGCGGTTGTGAGGCTGGTTGGATGTACAGCCAAATTCTCTGAAACGCCTTTGGAGATGGCTTATGGTAGAGACATGAACATTCAATACACGAGCAACAGCTCTGGTTGACATTCCTGCTGTCAGCATGCCAATTGCACGCTCCCTCAAATCTTGTGACATCTGTGGCATTGTGCTGTGTGATAAAACTGCACCTTTCAGAGTGGCCTTTTATTGTGGGCAGTCTAAGTCACACCTGTGCACTAATCATGGTGTCTAATCAGCATCTTGATATGGCACACCTGTGAGGTGGGATGGATTATCTCAGCAAAGGAGAAGTGCTCACTATTACAGATTTAGACTGGTTTGTGAACAATATTTGAGGGAAATGGTGATATTGTGTATGTGGAAAAAGTTTTAGATCTTTGAGTTCATCTCATACAAAATGGGAGCAAAACCAAAAGTGTGGGTCAGTCAAAGTCTAGGAACCGAGCACCCCTAACAATGCCTTTCATTCACCATGTTGGGTGGCTGGGAGATGAAGCAGACCCCTTGGATTTCCACGACAAATTTTTTTAAATTATGTGGAAACGCTGTGGAAAAATGTCAAAATATATAAAAATTATGCAATAAAGAAAGAACATATTTCTTCATTACTTTATTCTTCAAATTACTCATGTAATTTTAAGAAATATAATTATGTAAACAATGATTTGTAAGTGAATTTGTTTAAGTCTGACTTAAATATCTGAATATATTTATCTGAGCCATTTTCTCAGGTGAGAAAGTGCTGTTAGTTGGTTTACATTGTCTGAGGCTTAACGTGACATAAGACACTTTTAATTCACCTGTTGACACTTAACAGGGACAAAAAAATATTAAAGACTGGTTTGTTGTTTATTAAAAACATGTTTCATTGTAACCTAACACAGTTATATCTGCTAATATCTGCCACCCCAAACTTGTGATCCACCTTTGATTTATCAGACCTCCATGCAATACTCAACAATACCCAAATTAGCACAAACAACACGTGCTTTGAAATATGTCTCATTTACAACAAAACTGACATTACTAATAATCTTCAATGTCTTATATTTCTGTATTTACTCGTTACAAAAAAAAAAACCCCACAGTAATAATGGATACATGCCATTAGTTATGATGATTTTGCTTGATTTTGAAATTAAGAAAATTGAAAGGTTTGCCTTCAGCTCTTGTCCTTGAATTAAGAAACAGGAAGTACACTTTGCATTGTGGGTTTATTGTTTTAGCTTCTACAGGGCCACCTCTGGTTAATTAGTGGAATTATAACTATTTGTCCTAAGAAAAGCAGAGAGAATCAAAGAAGTTGAGCATTCCTCCACTCTCTGGGCATGTGACGGACGTTACATGTGACGGACGTTACATGCGACGGACGTTACAGGTTTTGATCCCCTTGCCCACTGTACTTGCCAAACTTTGGGGCAAACTGTGCATATTATTGACTTTGCCCTGTCTTCAACTTAGAGAATTGAAAAGCTTTTGTCAATATTCCATCTTATTCTCTTCCTATGAAATGAATTCACAATTTCTGTGACGGACGTTACATTGACAGGCCAGTTACGGTCACCCCACTCTACCAGCCTGCAGCTTTGTCAGTATGGTTTAAGCTCCTTTCTGCTTAAGATCTTGATGTTTGAGATGTAACAAACTGACTGATACAAATTCAGTAGTACCCATAGTTACTGGTTTTATCCGTGGCTCAAAATGACCTATTTGGGGCTGATTTCAGTGAAAAATCTATGCCATACATTCCGAAGAAAAATTAATGCAGAAAAAGATTGAATCAACCATAAATTGAATTGTTTCTTGAAGTTAGAGGTATAATAAATAGACTAAGAGCCTTTACTGCATCTAAAACAGAGATTTATTTTTTGTTCATCGTGTCCCTATTTGCCCAAGAACAGCGAGAGCCACCTTGAACTGTACCATCAGACTCGCTAGGCATGCTCACAGTCAGTCACAAAATCTGTGACAGTGACACTAATATGAGGAAGCTATGGCGAGGCATACAGGCCATCAAAAAACTACAGGACAGCAGCTGTGTGTGTGTGTGGGGGGGGGATGTGGACATCCTCAATGAACTCCAGAACGTCTCTGGGAGGTTTTCCTGCGGATGATGAGACTCTGTGTCTTGACACAGGCGACGTGCGGAGGACTCTGAGGGGAGTCAATATATGAAAAGCCCCTGGCCCAGGTACTCAGGGAATGTGCAAATCAGCTGACTTGTGTTCTAACAGCCCTTTTTAAAAACCTCACTGGATCAAGCCAAAGTTCCATCATGTTTCAAGAGTGCCACAATCATCCCAGTGCCCAAAAAACCTCAGATTACGTCACTCAACGACTTTCGGCCCGTAGCACTCAGTCTCATGATCATGGAGTGCTTTGAGAGGCTGGTAAAGGTGCACATCATCTCCAGATGCCCTCCCACATTCGAGACCCCTTCCAGTTTGCCAACAGGCTAAACTGCTCCACTGTGGATGCCACCTCTCTGCTCTTCACCTGAACCTTGCACACCTGGAAGAGAAACACACTCATGTGTGCTCTGCTCCTGGACTTCAGTTTAATGCCATCATTCCACAGCATCTGTTGGACAAACTGGGACCCCTGGGCTTCAGCACCTCCCTGTGCAACTGGCTGCTGTGTGGGTCGGACAGAGCTCCTCCAATGTCATCGCCCTCAGCACAGGTTCCCCTCAGGGATGTGTCCTGAGTCCTCTCCTGTTCACTCTGATGACACAGGACTGAATCCCACCAACCACATTGTGAAGTTTGTGGATGACAACATATTAGTGAGCCTTATCAGGAATGACAATGACCTGGCTTATAGAGAGGAGGTGGAGCAGCTGGTGGGGTGGTGCAGAGTCAACAACCTGATCCTGAAAGTGGACAAAACTAAAGAGATTGTTGTCGACTTCAGGAACAACCAACCCAGCCACATTCCACTTCTCATCAATAACATGGCTGTGGAGATGGTCTGCAGCATTCCTGGAGCCTCTTTGATTTTACTCAGTCACTTTCCAGATGACATCACTGAGGTCTGTGAGAGGTCAGAGGTCAGGTCTGATGCCCCATGTCCGGCATGTACGTCAGGTCCTGCAGCGGTTGTTGGAGAACCGGCTGTTTGTGAAGGGCGAGAAGTGTGAGTTCCACCGCACCTCTTTGTCCTTCCTGGGGTTCATCATCTCCTCCAACTCCGTCGCTCCTGATCCGGCCAAGGTTGCGGCGGTGAGAGACTGGCCCCAACCCACAAGCCGTAGGAAGTTGCAACAGTTCCTAGGCTTTGCTAATTTCTACAGGAGGTTCATTAAGGGCTACAGTCAGGTAGCTAGCCCCCTGACAGCCCTGACCTCACCAAAAGTCCCCTTCACCTGGTCGGATCGGTGCGATGCCGCATTCAAGGAGTTGAAACGGCGCTTCTCGTCTGCACCTGTTCTGGTGCAGCCCGATCCTAGTCGCCAGTTAGTGGTTGAAGTGGACGCCTCGGACTCAGGGATAGGAGCCGTGCTGTCCCAGAGCGGGAAGACCGATAAGGTCCTTCACCCGTGTGCCTATTTTTCCCGCAGGTTGACCCCAGCCGAACGGAACTATGACGTCGGCAATCGAGAGCTCCTTGCGGTGAAAGAGGCTCTTGAGGAGTGGAGACATCTGTTGGAGGGAACGTCCGTGCCATTCACGGTTTTCACTGACCACCGGAACCTGGAGTATATCAGGACCGCCAAGCGGCTGAATCCCAGGCAAGCCCGCTGGTCACTGTTCTTTGGCCGTTTTGACTTCCGGATCACCTACCGTCCCGGGACCAAAAATCAAAGATCGGATGCTTTGTCCCGGGTACATGAAGAAGAGGTCAAAACGGAGCCGTCGGATCCCCCGGATCCCATCATCCCGGAGTCCGCTATCGTGGCCGCCCTCACCTGGGACGTGGAGAAGACCGTCCGGGAGGCCCTGACACGAGACCCGGACCCCGGAACCGGACCGAAGAACAAACTTTACGTCCCACCAGAAGCCAGGGCTGCAGTTTTGGACTTCTGTCACGGTTCTAAGCTCTCCTGTCATCCTGGGGTGCGAAGAACCGTGGCAGTCGTCCGGCAGCGCTTCTGGTGGGCGTCCCTGGAGGCCGACGTCCGGGGTTACATCCAGGCCTGTACCACCTGCGCCAGGGGCAAGGCCGACCACCGCAAGACATCGGGGTTGCTGCAGCCGCTGCCCGTGCCTCATCGCCCCTGGTCTCACATCGGCCTGGATTTTGTCACGGGTCTTCCGCCGTCCCAGGGAAACACTGTCATCCTCACGATAGTGGACCGATTCTCCAAGGCGGCCCACTTCGTGGCCCTCCCGAAGCTACCAACGGCCCAGGAGACAGCGGACCTCCTAGTCCACCACGTCGTCCGTCTGCATGGGATACCATCAGACATCGTCTCTGATCGCGGTCCCCAGTTCTCCTCGCATGTTTGGAGGAGCTTTTGCCGGGAACTGGGGGCCACGGTCAGTCTCTCATCCGGGTATCACCCCCGGACCAACGGACAAGCAGAACGGGCCAACCAGGAGATGGAGCAGACCCTACGCTGTGTGACAGCCGCGCACCCGATGGCCTGGAGTACCCACCTGGCCTGGATCGAGTACGCCCACAACAGCCAAGTGTCATCAGCCACCGGCCTCTCCCCTTTCGAGGTGTGCTTGGGGTATCAACCCCCGTTGTTTCCGGTGGTTGAGGGGGAGGTCGGTGTGCCCTCGGTCCAGGCCCACCTACGGAAGTGCCGTCGGGTGTGGCGTGCCGCCCGTTCTGCTTTGTTGAGGGCCCGGACGAGGGCGAAGAACCATGCAGACCGGCGGCGGGCCCCGGCTCCCACGTATCGTCCTGGGCAGGAAGTGTGGTTGTCCACCAAGGACATTCCCCTTCAAGTGGATTCCCCAAAACTGCAAGAACGATACATCGGCCCGTACAAAATACTCAAGGTCATCAATCCCGCCGCAGTGAGGCTCCAGCTTCCGGCCTCACTGCGGATTCATCCAGTATTCCACGTCTCCAGGATTAAACCCCATCACACCTCACCCCTCTGCACTCCGGGTCCGGCGCCACCTCCTGCCCGGATCATCGACGGAGGGCCGGCTTGGACCGCACGCCGGCTCCTCGACGTCCGACGGATGGGCCGGGGTTTTCAGTATCTGGTGGACTGGGAGGGGTACGGCCCCGAAGAACGCTCCTGGGTGAAGAAGGGCTTCATCCTGGACCCGGCCTTCCTGGCCGACTTCTACCGTCGCCACCCTGACAAACCCGGTCGTGCGCCAGGAGGCGCCCGTTGAGGGGGGGGTCCTGTTGTGTGGGCTGCTGAAGAGGAGGTACTGCTGGCCCACCACCACTAGAGGGCGCCCTGCCTGGAGTGCGGGCTCCAGGCACCAGAGGGCGCTGCCGCCTTACAGGAGCAGCCAGGATGACAGCTGTCATCTATCACTGGAGACAGCTGATCCCAATCACTGAGGAGGTATATCAGCAGGACGGCATCTCCACCTCATTTGCCGAGATATCGCTCTACCAAGGAGGTAACGAACTCAGCCAGCCCTTCATCATTTGTGAAAGGAACGTATTCGATAAGTATCCTAGTTACTAGACAGTGTTGTTTTCTGATTAGAGGTGGAGGTGGTGTTTTCCACCCCACGTGTTGTTGGGTGCAGCCGCACCCACGTCTGACTGTGTCTGTTCCTCGCCAGCAGTACCGGATCCGACGAGCGGAGGCAGAGACCACCTGGGAGTTCGGGACTTGGCGGTTCCAGTATTCCCGGGGTTCGGTGGCAGAGGAAATCGGGTGGTTCCGGTTCGTCTTGGACAGACGTCTCCTATCGTCGAGCCTGCCCACACGACACCGTTGGAATTTAACTTGAGACCGAAATTGTGATTTGTTGTATTTGTTGTGCGAGTTCACAACAGTAAAGCCTTGTTATTTGACTTTCTTCATTGTCCGTTCATTTGCGCCCCCTGTTGTGGGTCCGTGTACTGACACTTTCCCAACAGTCTGAGCATGATGCAGGCCGAACGTACTGCAAGTCGGTTCGAGCTTCTGTCTGACTTTGTCCAGCGCTGCACAACTACACCATGTCACATGACCCTGAAGCCTTGATGGGGACAACCACCTGTAGTCAGGCCCTGCAGCTGCTTTTCACCAGCTGCATCATCTGTGATGGCACAGCCTTCCCAGACTGGCTGAAGGTTTCACCACCACTGATGAAATTTAGTTTGTTGTCATCCTGAGGTTGGAGTTTAGACAACTTCAGATCCCTTATCTCCAAAAACAGCAACAAATAAACACCTTATAAAAAATATAACGCAATGCTAAAATACCCTTGGCCACATGAACATAAAAATAGGAAACAGAATGTGACCTTTTGAGTTCTTAAAATAGGTCAAGATTAGCTATAACAACAAGGTAAGTTTTAAAATGCAGTTAAAGTCATTTTTATTCAGTCAGTTAAGGGAAGAACAATTCAACCATTTTATTTGTTATTAATGTGAATCTTAGTTCAAATGTTTAGCCTGTCTTCTTGTGCATTGTTTTTCTAGTCCTAAATTTTGTGCTAGAATTGTTGTTATGTGTACATATTTATAGGTATACAGTTGCTATTCACATTCATTATTAAGATCTTGTTGTCTTCTTTATAGCAATTGTTTAATTGGAATCCCAGTGCAAACTATATACATATGTCAAAGTAGAAACTGTGATTCTACCAGTAGAGATGGTGATCACCATCTCTACTGGTAGAAATTCTGACCCAAATGTTGTAACCTAACTAAAGTTACATTATTGAGTTTGAAAGCCAAAATTTCTGAAAATGCTCCATTTCACATACTTGAAATACACAGTTTGATGATGCAGAACTACAACACTATTTTAATTGCTGAATATAGCAAAATATGACTATGACTTCCAAATGATATTTTATTACATTTATGATCAATGTTTACTTTTTTCAAGTATAGTTGATCTCCGTTGTTGCAGTCTCTACTGGTAGAAACTCTTATCCAAATGTGGGCAAAGTAGCACTCAGAGTAAGTAAAGGCAAAAACACAGGAAATGTAATTGATCAACATCATGCATGGTGATTGTGATCGCAATCTCTACTGGTCGAGACTCTGATGACACGCAGTGTGGCCGTGTGAATGGGGTCTAACAGCCATGATAACATGTTACTACACATACATCCTCTGACACATGAGGTGGACTGACAATGGATGTGTGATATGCTCATCCTGGACATCACACCGTGATCACAGGCGCTGTGCATCAGCACGTCTCCAGTGTGGCCATGTGGATGAGGTCTGACAGCCATTATGACATGTTACTATAGATACATCCTCTGACACGATGTGGACTGATAATGGATGTGTAATATCGTACTCATTCTGGACATCACACCACCATCATGGGTGCTACGCATCAGCGCATCTCCATGACACGCTGACGCATAGTGCAGCCGTGTGGAGGGGGTCTAACAGCCATGATAACATAATACAGATACATCCTATGACACATGAGGTGGACAGTGGAATCTGTAATATCATGCTCATTATGGGCATATGTGACACACAGCGCAGAGCCTTTGACTTGCTGTGGAGCAGGGCACTGCGCAGTTGCACATGGTGTTACAGCTACAGTGATCATCATGATTGACATACATGATGTAACCCATGAGAGGGCATAACAATGTATCTGTAACAGCCCAGTCAGATGAGCTGTGCAGTGAGTCAGTGCACCTCAGAGCCACGTTACACCACGCATGGCTGGATGGCTGTCACAGCTGGAATACATATCCAACCCAGTGATCATATCACATTACCACATATGAAGGACTGACATCGCAACAGTATTACTAAGCCATCACAGTATGAATAGTCACCTGTGGAACAGCTCCACATGGACCCACTTGGCACACACCAGCCAGCCTGCAGCCGGGCTGGAGTGAAAGGCGCAGGACGGCAAGCACTCGGTCATCTTTATACTTTTATTTATTCCCTCTTTTGACAGATATGTGTCAGTAATCATTACATATGGGTGAATGAGATGAAGGAGAAAGAAGATTTCTGGAGTGAGGTGGTGGAGAGTGAACCCAAGCATTAAAGAGTGGTGATAGAAGCAGACTTCAATGGGCATGTTGGTGAAGGGAACAGAGGTGATGAGGAAGTAATGGAGAGATATGGTATCAAGGACAGGAATGTGGAAGGACAGATGGTAGTTGAGTTTACAAAAATGATGGAAATGGCTGCAGTGAACACCAGCTTTACGAAAAGGGAGGAGCACATGGTGACATATAAGAGTAGAGGAAGGTGCACACAGGTGGACTACATTCTGTGTAGGAGATGTAAACTAAGATAAATTGGAGAGTGTAAGGTGGTGGCAGGAGAGAGTGTAGTTAGACAGCAAAGGATGGCGGTTTGTAGGATGACTTTAGAGGTAAAGAAGAGGTAAAGAAGAGAGTGAGAGCTCAACAAAGGATCAGATGGTGGAAGCTGAAGGAGGAAGACTTGTGTGAAATTCAGTGAGCAGGTGAGAGAAGCACGGGATGGAGGGGAAACAATTTTATACAACTGGAAAAGTACTGCAGATGTGGTGAAAGAGACAGACAGGAAGGTACTGGGTGAGACAACTGGACAGTGGAAAGAAGACAAGGAGACTTGGTGGTGGAACGAAGATGTCCAGGAAAGCATAAGGAGAAAGAGTTTGGTGAAAAAGTTTTGGGATAGTTGGAGAGATGAAGTAAATAGGCAAGAGTACAAGGAGATGTGGCGTAAGGCGAAAAGAGAAGTGGCAAAAGCGAAGGAAAAGGCACATTGTGAGCTGTACAAGAAGCTGAATGGTAAGGAAGGACAAAATAATAATAATAATAACAATAAATTTCATTTATAATGCACCTTTCATTCATAAAAATCTCAAAGTGCTACAGGAAAAATAAATAAATACATAGAACCAAGGATAAACAAGAAATTAAAAATCTTAAGATAAAAACAGTCAGCAGAATCGAATAAACCAAAATAAAATAATAAAATGGAATAAAAAGACTAAGATGCAAAAGATTTTAATTATTGAGACCTGTTGTTGTGTGGGCCGCTGAAGAGGAGGTACTGCTGGCCCACCACCACCAGAGGGCGCCCTGCCTGGAGTGCGGGCTCCAGGCACCAGAGGGCGCCGCCGCCGTACGAGAGCAGTCAGGGTGACAGCTGTCACCCATTACTGGACACAGCTGACTCCACTCAGCCCGGGGGTATATCATCAGGACGGCGTCTCCACCTCAGTGCCGAGATATCGCCTTAAGACTGAGGTAACGTTCTCTGCATTCATATACTGAATAACCAGCTAAAACTTGTTAAACCTTTTCAGGACTGCTGACTACTGATAGCTAAATTGCTTGGATAAGTACTCACCTTCCTGCTATATATTGACAAGAGGTGGAGGCGGCTCTTCCCCTCTCCGTTACTGGGTGCTGTCGCATCCACACCTGTGTGTTGTTGCTCTCTCCCGCCAGCAGTACCGGATCCGACGAGCGGAGGCAGTGGCCACCTGGGAATTCGGGACTTGGCGGTTCCAGTATTTCCAGGGTTCGGTGGCAGAGGAGATCTGGGTGGTTCCGGTTCGACTGAGACGGACGTCTCCTATCTTCGAGCCTGCCCACACGACACCAGCGGATTCGACCCCAAATTGTTAATTGTTGTATTCGTTGTGCTCGTTTCACAACAGTAAAACTTGTTATTCACCTTTCTCCATTGTCCGTTCATTACGCCCCCTGTTGTGGGTCCGTGTACCTACACTTTCACAACACCTGTGATAGGCTTGTCTAAAAAGGTATGTCTTGAGGCTTTTATTAAAAAGCTTCAAGAGTTTGTGATGCCCTCAGATGGTCAGGGAGGGAGTTCCAAATATGAGGGGCAGCTGAACAGAAGACCCTGTCTCCCAGCCTCCTCCATACAGGAAGTGAGGGTGGTAAGTGGACAAAGAGGTGATAATGAAAAGGAGGAATGTGCCCGCAAAGAAGAGGGGTTTGGATCTGTCCTCAAGTATAGCTGTGTGTCATCAGCATAGCAGTGGAATGAGATGTCATGCCTGCTGATGACAATACCCAGTGGCAGCATGTACAAAATAAATAGTAATGGGACAAGGACAGAACCTTGAGGTACACCACAGGAGATGTGGTATCTGGGACTTGGCTTTTCCCAGGCTGACATACACAGTCCTGTTGGTGAGGTATGATGGAAACCAGTCTAGTGTAGTGCGGCAAAGTCCAGTATCAGTGTGTAGGTGGTTAAGGAGAATGTGGTGATCAATGGTATCAAAAGCAGCTGTCAGGTCAAGAAGGATAACAAAGGAGGAGAAACCAGCATTAGCTGCCATAAGGAGATCATTGGTGACCCTCACCAGAGCTGTCTCTGTCCTATGAGCAGAGCGAAAACCAGACTGGAACCTTTCAAATAGACTATGAGAATGGAGGTGGTCCTGTAGCTGAATGGCAACAGCTTTTTCCAGCACCTTGGAGAGGAACAGAAGGTGGGAAATGAGCTGGTAGTTAGAGAGCACCTCTGGGTCCAAGTTGGGTTTGGGGGAAGATGACAGCAGTTTTCAATACTGATGGGACATGACCAGACTGTAGAGAGAGGTTTATTATTTACGTGATGAGAGGGCTTAGCACAGGGAGGCTGGACTTAATAAGGGCTTTAGGGAAAGGATCCAGGGCACAGGTCTCATTTTTCTGATGCGGTCCTCAATCTCACTCTATATGACCTCAGCAAAGCAGCTGAAAATTGCCGGGTGTAGAGAAACTGATGACTAGGGTGGAGAGAGAGAGCTGAAAAAATTAGATTGGACGGTGTTGATCTTATTTTTGAAAAATAAAATGAAGTTGTTGC
Source organism: Thalassophryne amazonica (assembly GCF_902500255.1). NCBI lineage: Eukaryota > Metazoa > Chordata > Actinopteri > Batrachoidiformes > Batrachoididae > Thalassophryne > Thalassophryne amazonica. Next base: position 74,333,412 of record NC_047119.1, on the reverse strand, counting down.
ACTGTGCCGCTGTGGATTCCATGTGGTTTTGGTTCTGAGGATTGAGGAGGTGGTTTATTGCAGAAAAAAGCTGTTTGGAGTTTCCTGGACAGTTGTTAATGATTTTGGAGAAACAATTTGACCGTGCTTCTTTTCTAGGCTTAGCATAGGCCTTCTGATGGTCCTTGTAAGCCAGCCTATGTACGAGGAGGCCAGATGATCTGCAGCATCTCTCAACAGCACAGCCAGCAGCCTTCATCTTAGCATGTTATCAGTGAACCAGGAGGCTGAACGTACAAAGGACAACATTCTTGTTTTTAGGGGGGAATGGATATCCAGTAGAGAGCAAAGAAAATTATTGTAGCAATCTACTGATGAATTAACAGAAGAAGAGTTCACAAATGACAGGAGTTGGAGATCTGAGGAAATGATTTGTGGGTTGATGTTTTTTATATTACAGAAATGGATTTGACATTTGGGCTTAAAATGTGGAGATAGACAGGGAACATCCACTGAAATGACACTGAGATCGGAAATGCCCAGATCATAAACTATACAAGGTTGAAACAGTCCAACATTTGAATGAAATCAGCTGCCATGGAAGAAGAGGGATTATCACTGTGAATGTTAAGGTCACCAAGTATAATGCTACTGGAAGATGAAGAACACACTGAGCTGAGGAGACCATGTATGTCTGTGATGAAGGCTGAGTGGGGTTTGGGTGGCCGGGAAATGAGCAGTGTGTTGAACTGGAAAGGAGGTTTGGATTGGAATGCCAAATATTCAAATGAATACACACAAAATGTAAAAACAAGAGGTCTATCTCATGCAGCCAGTGAAGTAGAATTATTCTGCACTATTCTAATATTTACATATAACAAGTCATAAGAAATTTGATTAGATTTCAAATAAAAAAAACAAGAGGTGTATCTCATGCAGCCAGTGGAGTACTATGATCCCACACTGATTTTGATTCAATTGGTCACATGAACTGGAAGCTATTGAGCTAAAACATTAATAATTACATATATTAATTTATTATTAATAAAAATATTTAGAGGTTTAAAATGACAAAACACCCTGAGTCTGGGGAGCAATATGAGCAGATCCAGTGCGCCTCCGGCTCAGGTGATCCTCCGCCATCCCCAACGAACTGGATCCTCCGCTCATATTACTCCCCAGACGAGGGGTGTTTTTGTTTTTTAACCTCAGCTGATTGCAGTATTTTTACGAAAATGATACGTTAAACAAGACTGAGGATCCATGTTGTGTGGAACTATTGTCCTCCCGCCAACAAAGATGGCGGCCACAGCGGCACAGTGCAGCAGCACAGTGCAGCAAGCCAGAAAGTAGTTCTGCTTGGCTGGCTACATGAGATAGACCCCTTGTGTGAACATTTTAAATCTTTAAATATTTTTTAAATTTTTATATGTAAATATTAGCATTTTAGCTCAATAGCTTCCAGGTCATGTGATCAATTGACTCAAAATCAGTGTAGAATCATAGTACACCACTGGCTTTATGAGATACACCTCTTGTTTTTACATTTTAAATCTTTGAATATTTTTTATAAATTTGTATATGTAAATATTAGCATTTTAGCTCAATAGCTTCCAGGTCATGTGATCAATTGACTCAGAATCAGTGTGGAATCATAGTACTCCACTGGCTGAATGAGTCATAGCTCTTGTTTTTGCACTTTAAATCTCTAAATGCTTTAAATTCATTTTTATATGTAAATATTAGTACATACAAATACATTATTAAAAAAATCATACATTGTGATTTCCGGATTTTTTTTTTTAGATTATGTCTCTCACAGTGGACATGCACCTAAGATGAAAATTTCAGACCCCTCTATGATCTCTAAGTGGGAGAACTTGCAAAATCGCAGGGTGTTCAAATACTTATTTTCCTCACTGTGTGTGTGTATATATATATATATATATATATATATATATATATATATATATATATATATATATATATATATATATATAAACTGTAATGTTTCTTTATATTTTAAGAAATATTTTTTATTTGTCCCAATCAGGAACATTTGTTGTGCAGACAACTTAAATACAGATGCGCTTCAAAAACTTACATTGATGAGCTGAACACCATGAAGTCCAGTCGGAAGAAAACATCTCTGTTCTTCAAAATAGGACAAAAGTGTCTTCATCACCACCACCAGAGGTCAAAGCTGCAGAAGAGACCTTCATCTGGTCCCGAAAATCCAGCATAACATCACCTGCTTCTAAATAAAAGGCTCTTTAAACAGCAACTATTTTATAATTTTTTAAAAAGCTGTTTCATTTTATATTTTAACAATAAATGAATGGATCATTAAAAATGTCCACTAAATCAAAGTCAAAAGACATTTGCACAGGTAGAAGCTCTCCACTTATTGGGCCTCATGTATCAACGTTGCGCACTTGTGGTGTAAATTTACGGTGTAAATTTGAAGTACACCAAAGTTGCCGTGACATGTATCAAGCAGTGCGCACCTGCCCATTTCCGGCGTACGCCCAACGTGACCTTGATAAATGCGGCGGGTGAAAACAATCGTAATTATAATAAACACGCCCATAAATATTCAGACTCCGCTTCAGACACACCCTCATTTTATGATATGGAAGCCAGGAAGACGGCAAAGAAAAAGAACTCCACCAATCACGATGCGTGCCAACAGAGCGTCAAAAGCGGCCGTCGTATCAATTGTTTTGTAGTATAATCAAAGAAGTGTTACAGTGGTCCCTCGTTTATCGCGGGAGTTACGTTCTAAAAATAGCCGAAATCCACGACGTAGTCAGCGTTATTTTTTGTAATTATTATAGATGTTTTAAGGCTGTAAAACCCCTCATTACACACTTTATACACTTTCTCAATCAGGCATGAACATTTTCTCACTTTTCTCTCGTGTGTAAACACTCTCAAAGTTCAAACCTTAGCAGAAAAATAAGTCCAAACTGTTTTCAGGCCCAAACATTTGTTTGAGAAATAAAAATAGAACGTTTTCCTATAAATAATTCCGATGGCTAATTTTAGAACTAACAAATTTAATTTTAACGATCAACATACGAGGTTGGACACATAAGAAATTATTAATAGTGACTGACCAGTATTTCACAGTTCCTCTGATCGCGCCTCTGCGTCCTGACGCCACACCTTGAGTCAAACCTCGCTGCAGGTGTCTTTTTCCGAGTGAAGAACACAGTTATGGGTAGTTGTTGGCGCTCTTTTTTCTTCTGGGCGAGAAGATTCTTATACATACATACATATATAACAGACACGCAGACCACAATGCACTGTAAAAAAAAGACATGCAAAATTGGACTAAAAAACTCCGCGAAACTGCGAGGCCACGACAGGGTGAACCGCGTTATAGCGAGGGACCACTGTATTCTCTTTTCACATGTCAATAATTCTTGACGTGGATATTTGCTCACTCAATTAATAAGACGCCTAATTTTTCAGATTTCTTTATTTTTAAAATGTATGTCTTTATTTATTTTATTGTAACAAATGAATGGAGAAGACAAAACCTGGTTGCAGCACGGGCGAAGGGAATGACAAAACTACAGTTGTAATTATCAATTCCATTGTCTAAAACAATCACACCACATAAAGTTAAGCTCAGCGCTGCTCTGGCTCCAGGCTCGAAGTCTGGAGAAAAAAACGGGCAGCGCTTTCTTTGCAGTCAGCGCTGTGGCCACAGATCGTGCTCGAGACCAACAATCCCGCAAAAGCGGGATTTGTATTAATTATTATGTAGTATAATCAAGAAAGTGTTATTTATCTAACATATGCATTGATTTGTATAATGGCACTGTTTATCATGTTGATCATCTTCATTTTTATGTGGATTCCAGCGCTGGTTCATTTTGGTGTATAATTTACGCCACCTCTCGACCTGGTGTATATTTTCAGCGCACCGTACGCCAAAGACCACATTGATAAATGCCAAGTAGCGCAGCCATTTTGGCGTACACCCCATATACGCTCAATTATCGCCATACGCAACGTTGATACATGAGGCCCATTGTGCACAATTTTAAAACATTCACAATCACTAGTTAAATTCATATTTTAGAAATGACTCTGTCCTAATCACAACATTAAAGGCAATCACTAATTTTGATGTAATTACAAGTTGAAATGACTCAAGTAAAAAAAAAAAAATAATCATAAGGTTTATGTCACAGAAATCCTACTTTACAATCACACAGTCATTATTAAATTATCTCCTGTTGCAATTACAATAAACATTTGTATTTATTTACAGTGTCTGTTTTTCTGGTTGAAACGAGATATGAATAATCTGCCAGACTTACAAAAATATACAAATTTCCATGTTATTTTATTTGTCTAAAAATAAATGTCCAAGGTTACAGGTGGTTTTAATTTACAGATGAAGAAAGGTTTCTTAAGAACTTTTAATTTTTTTAATTAGCTATTTTAATTAAAAGTGTTCTAAACTTTTTTAATCAGAAATTTTGAGGTAAAAAAAAATTTGCAAGGATTTTTCTTCAGAAAACTATAAATGAGCAGTGCTGTGACACATTTCTGTTTTGTAGAGATCAGTGGTTTCTGCACTGATCTGTTTTGTAGAGATCAGTGGTTTCTGCCATGAGTCTTCCGTGTTTTGGTCCGAAGCATCATTCTTATTGGACAGCGCAAAGCTACGTCAGAGCTCAGAGAGAGAGAGCAAAAGTTGGATTGGGTTGAACTTTGACCACGTTAGCCTGTCGACAAGCGGCAATGCGCACTCCCGTCAGAAGCATCGCTTTAGCTCGGCTTTTGATGCGACGCTTCTGACGCCTCTAAAAAGCAACGCGTCTCATTGAAAATAATGCTTTTTAGACAGATTCGTGACACCTCTGACGCTTCCGACACGTCCGGTGTGAAAGGCCCATAAAATAAAACAACTGTTTGAAACTTATCCTTTCCTGGTGCACAGTTCTTGAAGAGATAAATATTCGGATTTTGAACTGCGCGCCACTAAAAACCAGGAACTTCCTGGTGTGCCAATATTAGACAATAAGGAGAAGGAATCGGCGTCACCTCTGGAACCATTATCTTAATTGTCCCATTAATTTATGGATTAATTTATGGATTTTACAGGCTACTGACACCCCTGTGGTTCGGGTCGGAGCTGCACCATGTTTTTGGTGTCAGAACAGTTACTTTTCGCCAGGCAGAATGGCAGGTGGAACAATTATATTGACGAACGCACATTGCATGGAGTCCCTGGCTGCTCCACTTGACACGGAGACAAAACTGAGGATCTTCAGATTATTTTATTGTTTTGTGGATCATGGGATAATGTCGTCACTTGCAGATTGAGACGTTATGAGCAGAAGAGGTGCTGGGAGTCTCTTTCCTGCAGCACAAAGCCGCTCATTAACAACACAGACTGGACTGATCAGCCGCAATAACTGATTACAGCTGGCGCTGGAACCTGGCACCAAAATCCAGTGTGTGAAATGGAGTTTTCTTCAACTACCAGTCCCTTCAGCTGCTCCCCTGCTTGCACTCGGGGACGCCACAGCAAATCCAAGGTGGATCTACATGTTGAATTGGCACAAGTTTTACGCCGGATGCCCTTCCTGACGCATCTCCACATTACATGGAGAAATGTGGCAGGGGTGGGATTTGAACCTGGAACCTTCTGAACTGAAACCAAGCACATTAACCACTTGGCCACCACCCCTGCACCTGATATAAATATCAAAAATATACATACAGTATAGTAAGCTGAAAGTGGTTTTAATTATCATCACTGAGAAATAAAGTTTGTACAGCTTCTCAAAAGTGTGTTTCTTGGAAAGCGCGCTGGCAGCGTTCCATCAGCGGTCACGTGTTGCCGTGACGTCACAGTGTGTAGAGTCCCATCTTTGTCTGTTCGACTAACAACAGGAACAGATGGACCTCAGCATGGACAGTGACGAGATCGAGAACTCTTCTGACTCCTCTTCAAGTGTGGATTGTCTCTGTGAGGAAATCGAGACTGACTCGGATCCTGAGGATGTCGCAGTAGTGATTAGACCCTACAGATTGGAGCCGTATGTTTTGGACAAACATTCACACCAGGAGCATTCTGACAGCGAAAATAATGGCGACGGTGCTTATGGCGGAGCCGAAGCAGAGGCAAGAGACGTGTCAATTCCGATGGATTTTGAAAGGCTGCAGAATAAGGAATGGTGAGGGAGGCTTTGATTTTTTTGTTGCTGCTGTTTATAACACTATAATTATAGCATTTTAGATTCTAGCGTCAGTTTACCACCTTTGTTATTTTTACGGAGCCGCGATAGTGTAGCTACTACTTGCGGACCATCGTCATTACTTTCGGATTTTTGCCGTTTTCGAGTGCCTGGCATTGCATTCATCCATGTTATGTTATTTTCACGAAAGAATAGGAAATAAATGGCGAAAGTTTTGAAAAAGATCGCCGAAAAACAACAGTGAACATGGCACCGCTGTGTTTACTACGTATTGCACTGATATTTTTACAAGTTCCTTGACCATTTCGAGATTATTGTGAACATATTATTTGGGGTTGACATTTTAGGTGTTCCTGTGAGCGGTGCGAGAACACGGAGACGGTAGAGGAAAGTGTCGGGAGCAAATGCGGATGTGCGAGCGGAGGGAGCGGCAGCCTGACATTTTGTGCATTACACAACATCGCGGCTTTCGATCAATCTGCCTGGACTTGAAAAGGCTAAAACTGTTGTGTGTTGGGGGGTGTGGCTGGATGTTTTGGTGTTCTTTTCTTTTCTTTGCTCTTCAGGTGGCATGGAAACTGATTCTTCTGTGGAGAAGGTGCTGGCTGAAGAGTCCTCACCCTCATCAACATCATGTGAAGCACCTGTGACTGGTGCTCACATGCAACCTTAAAGACTTTCAGCTGAAGCAGATAATTGGATGGCGTTCTGCATTTAAGGCATGTGTGATTCAAGCAGAACTGCCGGGAACTCGACCTTGTGATGTTCGTTTGTGAGACGCTGAGGACCGCGCCTGGGTTTGACACATCGAGCCCGTGAAGCAAGGAAGGGTGAGGACACATGCTGTCAGCACACATTAAAGGTGATTAAGTGTTTGACTAATTGTTGATAGTAACTTGGTGTTTTGTTACACAGTATACTTGAATTGTGATGAGAATTGTGCAGCTTGCTTCTCACTGCTGTGGCATGCAGGATAAGTGATCCTCCACCTGTTGTGAGAAGCTGCTCATTTGCATAAAGTTAAAAAGATACAGACCTGAATGTGTTGCTGATAGCGTGTGTCTTTTGAAAGTTATTGTTGTAACTGCTGACTTACCTCACCTCTTCTTTGCTTCACAGAGAGTCAGTTTGTCGTGTCCACCTGGGGAGTGTTTGTCTGGTGGTAGTGGGTCCAGGAGCGCCGGGCTTTGATCCTTGCGGGCGCTGGAGAGCGTGCCAACAGTCACTCCACCAGAAGGACGCTATTTTTGTTTTTACACCTTTTAAACACAGCGGGTGAAATAAATATATTGTTTTTGCAACCGCTTTTCTGGTTATTTGTAGCGCTGGGTTCCGTCTGACGCAGGTCCGCTCCTCAACCCGCGTCGACACATAACAAAAACCTTTCGCCCTTGTGTTTGTGCAATATGCTGCGACACACTGGTCAGGCATATCGACAAACGGTGATTTTCAAAAAAATGAAGCCTTCTTGTGAAAAGAAGCTCAAAATTCAAACTGATTCATTTCCAGTATTTTCTCTATTTCATGAAAGCCAGTTCTATACTTTACGGTGCATTTTGATCTCTAGGTGTACACAATGTAAAGATATGTCAATTTGTTCAGCCAGAACCTCGCCAAAAATTTGACAAAACCTTGTGGACAAGAATAATCATGATATAATATAATATATAAGATATACCTTACTGAATTTTCATGAAGTTACACTATTTTGAGCAAATAAGAACACTCTGTTATTAGTTTGTGGGTAACGTGTCGATCCTTCTAAATATATCAGCAGCAGTCGTTAAAATTAAAAAAAAAAAAAAAATTTTAAATTGCTCTTTTAGAGGGGTATTTTCAATTAATCTGGTTCATTATTTTTAATTTGTATACTTAAATCCACAGCTTTAACTGTTAGTTCATACTGAAATGGATGTAGCATTTCTACAAGAAGATATCTTCACATTTATAGCATATTTGGACTTCATTCAGGCGTGCTATGTCCTAACATGTAAGACCCCCAAAAAAGCAATTTTCACTTGTAATTTTGTTACACTCCAGACATCATCATATTCGTATTCAGTCAATAAATACATGAGACCTGTGCACTGCCATGATATCCAACTTGTTGATAAACAACCAGTGCACATTTTAACCATACCTAATTTAATACTATTGGAATGTTGTTGTGCGTTGAAGAATTTAAGGACACAAACGGATCTATCAACTTCAATGAACGGTTTGTTGAACTAATTCTGTTACAGAATTGGGTCAACAATGCTTAACCAATGCTTAATACAACAACAGTTTTCTGGCCCATATAATTGACAACCAAACAACTGGCATCAAGTAAATCTATTTAATCCTTGGCCATTTCATATAGTTTGCAGAAAAACCTATGCTATTCTTATCGAGGAAATATTGTTACACTCCAGACAAGTTTAAAATAGTTGGTTGGCTGAGTGTGAATTCTAAACAGTGACAATTATATAATTATCTTATGATCAAAATGTCTGTTTGCATTTGTGATGAAGCACAGTCTTTCTAGTGCGTGGAGATGATGAAGTCAGACGTGGTACTTTTGGCGAACCTTGGTTCGGAGTCATAAATGTTTCTTTCCTTTTCTGTCTGCTCTTGCGTTTTTCCACCTGATCCTTCTCTTGATCCTTATCTTGTTCTTCATCCTGGTGGTTTTCCTGATTCTTCTGATTTTGCCTTTGAGTCTTTCTCCTGTGATTCCTTCTTTGCTCTCTTTGTTTGTACTTTATTGTCATATCCAGAGTTGCATCTCTTTTCCTCTCCACTCTTGTTTTGTCTTTGTACTGCTTGTTCTCCAACCGTTTTTTTCTCTTTCTGCTCTAGGAACTTCTTTGGATCACTTCTAATCTTCGCTCTGTGTCTTGCCACACGCTCAGCCGATGACAAAGTTTTCTTTTTCACGGGCGATTGCGACTGCCTTCTCTTGCTTCTGGTGAGGGCCCCAATTGCGGGCAGTTTGACAATCAGTGGAGTCATACTGTAGTTTCTCTTTAAAATATCACTAGAAAACCTAAAATTGGAATCAAGGCATTTAAATTCCATCTGAACTGAAATACGCAAAATATGTCTGGAGTGTAACACAAAGCACCAGATTGGAAGACATATTAAATGCAGGTTTAAATGGCTTTAGTTCATAAAATGTAATACTAACCCCTTAACGCCTGAATATATACAGCTGTATATAAAAAAATGTTTTGTGTGTGTTTTTGCCTTTAAGTAGATGGTAAATAATGTTGAGATTATTAATTTCACTTTTGCACAAAAACTAAATAGTAATTTTGGTATTTTGGTAATGACTTTATGTTATAATAATAATAATGGTATGTTGCAAATTTGCGACAACAGGCATACTGGTCAATTTGGTATGTTGCATATTTGAGTAAATATTGTAGCATATATGCGACGATAGGCGTTAAGGGGCTAATTATAATTATGGTGTATCATATTTATTATATTTTAACCAGTGGCAAAAACAGTTACTTCAAATGGAATAATGTATGTGATTTACTCATAAGTTGTGATTGAAATGACCTAAATCTATTAAATTTTGGCTCTTTCAACACTGTTTAATGAAGGCTTTCACTGTATATTTCATGTTTTGATGCATTAATATGAAGTATCACTAAAGCAAAGAAGCATTTGATTGAGAAGGGCATAATTAACTGACTAAGCCAAGTAAAATACATGGTGCCTAAAATGTTACACTCCAGACATAACTGTTTTCTTTGTGTGCAGACCAGAGATCATGGCTGAGGTTTGTAAATATGTTGACCCTCCACCAACAGACACCAAGCACCACCAAAACAGATAAGTTAAAATATTAAAGTAGAATACATATTACAATAGTGATGATAATGAGGAAAAATGTTACGCTCCAGACAACAGAAAATTACAACTTATAGCGATTATTCTGAATAAACTATATTAATTCAGAGAAAAAACATGCTAATTTAGAAGGAAGAAATATCCAAAGGATCAAAATAAATCACAAAAGACACAATCAACACATTTACTCTTGTTTTAAAATGTCACATTCTCAAAGTTTTGATTTCTGGCTGTTTTCAAAAATAACATGGTGTAATGAGTTTGCCGCACAAACAACACATAATACACAACTGAGCAATATAGGATTTACATTATTTTGAACACAAGAGTTCATTCCATGGAAAAAAAAACAGCCTCTAATAGAAACATAACTTCCAAATTTGTTTTACCAATTACTTTAAGTTATGGATTTGATTAAATGTCACACTAAAAGCGTTACACTCCAGACAATTTTAGCTATATAAATAGCATTATTTCAGGAATGAATGATCACATCGTTCTGATTTTTTTCACACAATATGGCCCTGGTGTCACCTTATAAGATGCAATAAAAATTTTATATCTGCTGCCTACATTGTTTTAGTTAGAGCAATGATTCAATTTGGCTTCATTTATTTGAAAATCACCCAAACAAGTCCCTGAGAGCTGTGTTTAATCAAAGTTTCTGCCGCTAAAAAAAGTGTAAACAATGGCCGCCAAGCGCGCAAGCCGATACGGTCCACAGGCAGTGAGGTATTTCAGGTTTGGTGCTTAGCGGGAAGCTGGTCACAGGGCGTGCACATTTTTCAGTGGCGGGACATTCAAATGTTGTATATAACGGGAGAACCGTTGTCCATTTTCCCAAAACACTTAGGCTGACTGAATTATATAACCTTTGTTACATGTAATAAGACTATGTTGTCTTTAAGTGTCATATCTGTTGTGTGGGCCGCTGAAGAGGAGGTACTGCTGGCCCACCACCACCAGAGGGCGCCCTGCCTGGAGTGCGGGCTCCAGGCACCAGAGGGCGCCGCCGCCTCACGTGAGCAGCTACGGTGACAGCTGTCACCCATCACCTGAGACAGCTGACGGCAATCATCTGTGGGGTATATCAGCAGGACGGCACCTCCACCTCATTGCCGAGATATCGTTTCTACCAGAGAGGTAACGTATCGAAGCTACGGAGTGTATCTTTTTGGATTTGTGCTTAGTTTGTGGATTACTGTTCCAACGAGAGGTGGAGAACTTCCCTGCTGTTCGGAGTCCTGGGTGCAAACGCGCCCCCATCTAACTGTCCTTTGTTCCTCGCCAGCAGTACCAGGTCCGACACGCGGGGGCAGTGGCCACCTGGGAGTTCGGGACTTGGCGGCTCCAGTATTCCCGGGGTCCTGTGGCGGAGGAAGCCGTGTGGTTCCGGTCTTACCTTGGAGAAGCGTCTCCTATCTTCGAGCCTGCCCACACGACACTTTTGTGAATTGACTGTTGTCCATTGCTGTGATTGGTTGTATTCGTTGTGCACATTCACAACAGTAAAGCTTGTTATTTTGACTTACTCCATTGTCCGTTCATTTGCGCCCCCTGTTGTGGGTCCGTGTTCCTACACTTTCCCAACAGGACATCTCGGCCAGCGTCATGGATCCCGAGGGGCGTCAACCGGCTGTTGAACGGCCAATGGAAGAACAGGACGCGCAGGCGTCCGCGGGAGGGGTAATCGGTGAGTTGCAGCGGATCCTCACCGCTTTCACGACTCGGTTGGATTTCATGACCGAGCAGAACGTCCTCCTGAACCGCAGGGTGGAGGCTCTCGCCGCGCAGGTGGAAGCGCGCCCTCCGGGCGCCGCTGCGGCTCTCCCTCCCGTAGATCCTGTGCGTAACGTTGACGTTCCACTGGTTGTTCAACGACCTCTCCCTCCTTCCCCGGAAGCATACATAAGCCCTCCAGAGCCGTACGGAGGCTGTGTGGAGACGTGCGCGGATTTTCTGATGCAGTGTTCGCTCGTCTTCGCACAGCGTCCCGTTATGTACGCGACCGATGCTAGTAAAGTAGCTTATGTCATAAACCTGCTTCGCAGTGAGGCACGCGCTTGGGCTACAGCGCTCTGGGAGCAGAATTCACGGCTCCTTCTGACATACGATGGGTTTGTGAGGGGGCTCAGAACCGTGTTCGATCACCCTAATAGGGGCGAGACCACTTCAACCGTGCTACTGTCAATGAGACAGGGGCGCCGGAGCGCAGCTGTTTATGCAGTCGACTTCCGCATCGCGGCTGCGAGATCCGGCTGGAATAACGCTGCCCTCCGCGCCGCCTTTGTAAACGGACTGTCTTTGGTTCTCAAGGAGCACCTGGTGGCTAAGGACGAACCGCGGGATTTAGACGGGCTTATCGATCTTGTCATACGGTTGGACAACCGGTTAGAAGAACGTCGGCGGGAACGAGACGAAGGGCGTGGCCGGGCACGCGCCGTCCCTCTCCCTTCCGGTTCCGACCGCGCTCCGCCTTCCCCACGCTCCACGGCCCCTGCGCTCCGTGAGGCCACAGCTCCCCCTACTGACGAAGCTATGGACACGAGTAGGGCAACATTTAGGGCACCAGCTGCACAGAGGAGACGGGCCCATGGAGCTTGTTTTGTTTGTGGTGCACTAGAGCACCATGTGAGAGACTGCCCCGAGCGGTTAAACACCAACGTCCGCCCCTAGAGACTGGGCTAGGGGTGGGTCGAGACATTCACGTGGGACACACCCACATTGCTACACGACTCCCAGTCACGATCCTGTATGAGGATTTAACCCTGAAGGCCCCAGCACTGGTGGACACGGGCTCTGAGGGGAATCTGTTGGACTGCAGATGGGCCAGGGAGATAGGGCTCCCTCTGGTGGCGCTTACCTCGCCTGTGCAGGTTCGAGCGCTAGATGGCTCCCTGCTCCCTCCGATCACACATAAGACACCACCTGTAACGCTGGTGGTGTCAGGAAACCACCGGGAGGTGATCGAGTTTTTTGTGACTCAGGCCACTTCCCGTGTGGTTTTAGGCTTTCCCTGGATGTTGAAGCACAATCCCCGGATTGATTGGCCGTCCGGGGTAGTGGTTCAGTGGAGCGAGACCTGCCATCGGGTGTGTCTAGGTTCCTCGGTTCCTCCCGGCTCCCAAGCTAAGGAGGAGGTCAGAGTCCCGCCCAATCTGGGGACGGTGCCGGTGGAGTACCACGACCTTGTCGACGTGTTCAGCAAGGATCTGGCGCTCACACTCCCCCCCCACCGTCCGTACGATTGTGCCATCGATTTGGTTCCAGGCAGTGGGTTCCCGTCCAGTAGACTGTACAACCTCTCACGGCCTGAGCGCGAATCAATGGAGACCTACATCCGGGACTCGTTAGCTGCCGGGTTGATCCGAAATTCCACCTCCCCGATGGGCGCAGGTTTCTTTTTTGTGGGTAAAAAAGATGGCGGACTTCGTCCATGCATCGATTATAGGGGGCTGAACGAAATCACGGTTCGCAACCGATACCCGTTACCCCTGTTGGATTCGGTGTTCACGCCCCTGCATGGAGCCAAGATTTTTACCAAGCTTGATCTTAGAAACGCGTATCATCTGGTTCGGATCCGGAAGGGAGACGAGTGGAAGACGGCATTCAACATCCCCTTAGGTCACTTTGAGTACCTGGTCATGCCGTTCGGCCTCACAAACGCCCCCGCGACGTTCCAAGCCTTGGTTAACGATGTATTGCGGGACTTCCTGCACCGGTTCGTCTTCGTATATCTAGACGATATACTCATCTTTTCTCCGGATCCTGAGACTCATGTCCGGCATGTACGTCAGGTCCTGCAGCGGTTATTGGAGAACCGGCTGTTTGTTAAGGGCGAGAAGTGTGAGTTTCACTGCACCTCTTTGTCCTTCCTGGGGTTCATCATCTCCCCCAACTCCGTCGCACCTGATCCGGCCAAGGTTGCAGCGGTGAGAGACTGGCCCCAACCCACAAGCCGTAGGAAGCTGCAACAGTTCCTCGGCTTTGCGAATTTCTACAGGAGGTTCATTAAGGGCTACAGTCAGGTTGTTAGCCCCCTGACAGCCCTGACCTCACCAAAAGTCCCCTTCACCTGGTCGGATCGGTGCGAGGCTGCGTTCAAGGAGTTGAAACGGCGCTTCTCGTCTGCACCCGTTCTGGTGCAGCCCGATCCTAGTCGCCAGTTAGTGGTTGAAGTGGACGCCTCGGACTCAGGGATAGGAGCTGTGCTGTCCCAGAGTGGGAAGACCGATAAGGTCCTTCGTCCGTGTGCCTATTTTTCCCGCAGGTTGACCCCGGCTGAACGGAACTATGACGTCGGCAACCGAGAACTCCTTGCGGTGAAAGAGGCTCTTGAAGAGTGGAGACACCTGTTGGAGGGAACGTCCGTGCCATTCACGGTTTTCACTGACCACCGGAACCTGGAGTATATCAGGACCGCCAAGCGGCTGAATCCCAGGCAAGCCCGCTGGTCACTGTTCTTCGGCCGTTTTGACTTCCGCATCACCTACCGGCCCGGGACCAAGAACCAGAAATCGGATGCCTTGTCCCGGGTACATGAAGACAAGGTCAAAGCGGAGTTGTCGGATCCACCGGAACCCATCATCCCGGAGTCCACTATCGTGGCCACCCTCACCTGGGACGTAGAGAGAACCGTCCGGGAGGCCCTGGCACGAAGCCCGGACCCCGGGACTGGGCAAAAGAACAGACTTTACGTCCCACCAGAGGCAAGGGCTGCAGTTCTGGACTTCTGTCACGGCTCTAAGCTCTCCTGTCATCCAGGGGTGCGAAGAACCGTGGCAGTTGTCCGGCAGCGCTTCTGGTGGGCGTCCCTGGAGGCCGACGTCCGGGACTATATCCAGGCCTGTACCACCTGCGCCAGGGGCAAGGCCGACCATCGCAAGGCTCCGGGACTGCTACAGCCGCTGCCCGTGCCTCATCGCCCCTGGTCCCACATCGGCCTGGATTTTGTCACGGGCCTCCCGCCGTCCCAGGGAAACACCGTGATCCTCACGATAGTGGACCGATTCTCCAAGGCGGCCCACTTCGTGGCCCTCCCGAAGCTCCCAACGGCCCAGGAGACAGCGGACCTCCTGGTCCACCATGTCGTCCGCCTGCATGGGATACCATCAGACATCGTCTCCGATCGCGGTCCCCAGTTCTCCTCGCATGTCTGGAGAAGCTTTTGCCGGGAACTGGGGGCCACGGTCAGTCTCTCGTCCGGGTATCACCCCCAGACCAACGGGCAAGCAGAGCGGGCCAATCAAGAAATGGAGCAAACACTGCGTTGTGTGACAGCCGCGCACCCGGCGGCCTGGAGTACTCATCTGGCCTGGATCGAGTACGCCCACAACAGTCAAGTGTCATCAGCCACCGGCCTCTCCCCCTTTGAATTGTGTTTGGGGTATCAGCCCCCATTGTTCCCGGTGGTTGAGGGAGAGGTCGGTGTGCCCTCGGTCCAGGCCCACCTGCGGAAGTGCCGTCGGGTGTGGCGTGCCGCCCGTTCTGCTTTGTTGAAGGCCCGGATGAGGGCGAAGACCCATGCAGACCGGCGGCGGACCCCGGCCCCTACGTATCGCCCCGGGCAGGAAGTGTGGTTATCCACAAAGGACATCCCGCTACAAGTGGCCTCCCCTAAACTGCAGGACAGATACATAGGACCGTTTAAAATTCTCAAGGTCATCAATCCCGCCGCAGTGAGGCTTCGGCTTCCAGCCTCACTGCGGATCCATCCAGTATTTCATGTGTCAAAGCTCAAGCCCCATCACACCTCGCCCCTCTGTACACCCGGTCCGGCACCACCTCCTGCCCGGATCATCGATGGCGAGCCGGCTTGGACAGTGCGCCGGTTGTTGGACGTCCGACGGATGGGCCGGGGCTTTCAATATCTGGTGGACTGGGAGGGGTACGGTCCCGAAGAACGCTCCTGGGTGAAGAAGAGCTTCATCCTGGACCCGGCCCTCCTGGCCGACTTCTACCGTCGCCACCCGGGCAAGCCCGGTCGGGCGCCAGGAGGCGCCCGTTGAGGGGGGGGTCCTGTTGTGTGGGCCGCTGAAGAGGAGGTACTGCTGGCCCACCACCACCAGAGGGCGCCCTGCCTGGAGTGCGGGCTCCAGGCACCAGAGGGCGCCGCCGCCTCACGTGAGCAGCTACGGTGACAGCTGTCACCCATCACCTGAGACAGCTGACGGCAATCATCTGTGGGGTATATCAGCAGGACGGCACCTCCACCTCATTGCCGAGATATCGTTTCTACCAGAGAGGTAACGTATCGAAGCTACGGAGTGTATCTTTTTGGATTTGTGCTTAGTTTGTGGATTACTGTTCCAACGAGAGGTGGAGGTAACTTCCCTGCTGTTCGGAGTCCTGGGTGCAAACGCGCCCCCATCTAACTGTCCTTTGTTCCTCGCCAGCAGTACCAGGTCCGACACGCGGAGGCAGTGGCCACCTGGGAGTTCGGGACTTGGCGGCTCCAGTATTCCCGGGGTCCTGTGGCGGAGGAAGCCGTGTGGTTCCGGTCTTACCTTGGAGAAGCGTCTCCTATCTTCGAGCCTGCCCACACGACACTTTTGTGAATTGACTGTTGTCCATTGCTGTGATTGGTTGTATTCGTTGTGCACATTCACAACAGTAAAGCTTGTTATTTTGACTTACTCCATTGTCCGTTCATTTGCGCCCCCTGTTGTGGGTCTGTGTTCCTACACTTTCCCAACAATATCCACTTTAAAACTAACTTCACTGCAGTGAAGGGAAGCGGGTTTAATGACCTCACGTGATCCATCTACCACCTGTACTGGACACTTCTGAGCCAAACCACATCCGATCTGTGATAGAGGTGGGCGGATCGATCCTAATATCGATAATATTTTTCCCATCAATCTCTTTATTGAATTTTGAACAAAAGATTAGAACACACACAAGTCCCCTTCACATACCAAAATACCAAAACATGAACACACAGAAACAACAAAATAAACAAACACAATAATAATAATAACAAAAGAATATATATATATATATAAACAAATAATGATTAATTAATTACAAGCTGTGGGTGACGGTCCAAAAAACTACTGCCCCGCCATTCGTAGCAAAAATGTGGAGCAGTAAATCTATTCGGGATCATCTGAGAAAGCCAGTTTCCCAATATATTCAAAAAAAGGGTCCCATGTCTTTGAAAATTTAGCCTGGGAGCCCTTTAACAAATGCCTAATTTTTTCCAGTTTGGCAAAGTAAAGGGCATCCCTAATCCAGTGAATGTGTGATGGAGGTGTAGGAGATTTCCATTTCAGAAGTATCAAACGCCTTGCTAGTAAACTAACAAAGGCTATGAATGTCTTATGTTCTGTAGACAGTGACATTGTGCCAGAAGTTACACCAGAAAGTGCCGTGACAGCATCAGGCACTATTATCTTCCCTGTGACCTCACTTAAAGAGTCAAAAAATTTTTGCCAATAAGTTGTCAGGACAGGGCAAGACCAGAACATATGTATATGTGTTGCCGCTGCCTGATGACAGCGGTCACAAGTCGGGTCAATATTGTCGAACATCTTAGAGAGCCTGGTCAAGTGAGTCCAATGTAAAATTTTACAATGGATCAATCCATGTTTGGCACAGACAGAGGAGTGGTGTACCCTGTCCAGAACACTCTCCCACATATTCTCAGTAAATGCAGACCCCAAGTCTTCCTCCCAAAGTGCTTTAATTGACGACAAAGAGACCAATCGAAGTGAGTGAATCTGACCGTAAATGAATGAGATCATACCCTTCCAAGCTGGAGCTGGTTTTAAGAAAATATCAAGGGGTGTGTCAGAGGGCATAGAAGGAAACTGAGGGAACAAAAGAGAAACAAAGAAACAAAATTGCGGATCTGCAAGTACCTAAAAAAATGTTGCTTTGAAAGGGAGAATTTTTTGGACAACTGTTCAAACGAAGCGAAAGTATTATCAATGTAGAGATCCCTGAATAATTTAACCCCCTTATTGGACCAGAGCACAAATGCACGATCAATTTTTGCTTGCTTGCCTCTACTGGTTGTTGGCTCTCACTGCGGTATTGTATCACTTCCTGTTCCGGAGCACAGCAGTGTTTTTCTGTATCTGTTAGCTGTTTAATCTGCGCAGTTAGATTGATCTAGTTATCTAGATTACGCTTTGTTTCCAAGTGTAATCTTTACGTGCCTTAACTAAAGCACTCCTTCTGCTGAATCACCTCTAAATTATTTACACATTATTCACTTTGCGTGTTTTTAGGAATCCGCTAGCTTAGCGTAGCTACTAGCTCTTAGCCGATTTAGCATGGCGGCTTCTCCTGTCTCTCCCGCACTTTTCTGCTCTGGGTGTGAAATGTTTAGTTATTCCTCGGCCTCCTTTAGCAGTAACGGTACTTGTAATAAGTGTAGCTTATTCGTAGCTTTGGAGGCCAGGCTGGGCGAATTGGAGACTCGGCTCCGCACCGTGGAAAATTCTACAGCTAGCCAGGCCCCTGTAGTCGGTGCGGACCAAGGTCGCTTAGCCGCCGTTAGTTCCCCCCTGGCAGATCCCGAGCAGCCGGGAAAGCAGGCTGACTGGGTGACTGTGAGGAGGAAGCGTAGCCCTAAACAGAAGCCCCGTGTACACCGCCAACCCGTTCACATCTCTAACCGTTTTTCCCCACTCGACGACACACCCGCCGAGGATCAAACTCTGGTTATTGGCGACTCTGTTTTGCGAAATGTGAAGTTAGCGACACCAGCAACCATAGTCAATTGTCTTCCGGGGGCCAGAGCAGGCGACATTGAAGGAAATTTGAAACTGCTGGCTAAGGCTAAGCGTAAATTTGGTAAGATTGTAATTCACGTCGGCAGTAATGACACCCAGTTACGCCAATCGGAGGTCACTAAAATTAACATTAAATCGGTGTGTAACTTTGCAAAAACAATGTCGGACTCTGTAGTTTTCTCTGGGCCCCTCCCCAATCGGACCGGGAGTGACATGTTTAGCCGCATGTTCTCCTTGAATTGCTGGCTGTCTGAGTGGTGTCCAAAAACTGAGGTGGGCTTCATAGATAATTGGCAAAGCTTCTGGGGAAAACCTGGTCTTGTTAGGAGAGACGGCATCCATCCCACTTTGGATGGAGCAGCTCTCATTTCTAGAAATCTGGCCAATTTTCTTAAATCCTCCAAACCGTGACTATCCAGGGTTGGGACCAGGAAGCAGAGTTGTAGTCTTACACACCTCTCTGCAGCTTCTCTCCCCCTGCCATCCCCTCATTACCCCATCCCCGTAGAGACGGTGCCTGCTCCCAGACCACCAATAACCAGCAAAAATCTATTTAAGCATAAAAATTCAAAAATAAAAAATAATATAGCACCTTCAACTGCACCACAGACTAAAACAGTTAAATGTGGTCTATTAAACATTAGGTCTCTCTCTTCTAAGTCCCTGTTGGTAAATGATATAATAATTGATCAACATATTGATTTATTCTGCCTTACAGAAACCTGGTTACAGCAGGATGAATATGTTAGTTTAAATGAGTCAACACCCCCGAGTCACACTAACTGTCAGAATGCTCGTAGCACGGGCCGGGGCGGAGGATTAGCAGCAATCTTCCATTCCAGCTTATTAATTAATCAAAAACCCAGACAGAGCTTTAATTCATTTGAAAGCTTGACTCTTAGTCTTGTCCATCCAAATTGGAAGTCCCAAAAACCAGTTTTATTTGTTATTATCTATCGTCCACCTGGTCGTTACTGTGAGTTTCTCTGTGAATTTTCAGACCTTTTGTCTGACTTAGTGCTTAGGTCAGATAAGATAATTATAGTGGGTGATTTTAACATCCACACAGATGCTGAGAATGACAGCCTCAACACTGCATTTAATCTATTATTAGACTCTATTGGCTTTGCTCAAAAAGTAAATGAGTCCACCCACCACTTTAATCATATCTTAGATCTTGTTCTGACTTATGGTATGGAAATAGAAGACTTAACAGTATTCCCTGAAAACTCCCTTCTGTCTGATCATTTCTTAATAACATTTACATTTACTCTGATGGACTACCCAGCAGTGGGGAATAAGTTTCATTACACTAGAAGTCTTTCAGAAAGCGCTGTAACTAGGTTTAAGGATATGATTCCTTCTTTATGTTCTCTAATGCCATATACCAACACAGTGCAGAGTAGCTACCTAAACTCTGTAAGTGAGATAGAGTATCTCGTCAATAGTTTTACATCCTCATTGAAGACAACTTTGGATGCTGTAGCTCCTCTAAAAAAGAGAGCTTTAAATCAGAAGTGCCTGACTCCGTGGTATAACTCACAAACTCGTAGCTTAAAGCAGATAACCCGTAAGTTGGAGAGGAAATGGCGTCTCACTAATTTAGAAGATCTTCACTTAGCCTGGAAAAAGAGTCTGTTGCTCTATAAAAAAGCCCTCCGTAAAGCTAGGACATCTTTCTACTCATCACTAATTGAAGAAAATAAGAACAACCCCAGGTTTCTTTTCAGCACTGTAGCCAGGCTGACAAAGAGTCAGAGCTCTATTGAGCTGAGTATTCCATTAACTTTAACTAGTAATGACTTCATGACTTTCTTTGCTAACAAAATTTTAACTATTAGAGAAAAAATTACTCATAACCATCCCAAAGACGTATCGTTATCTTTGGCTGCTTTCAGTGATGCCTGTATTTGGTTAGACTCTTTCTCTCCGATTGTTCTGTCTGAGTTATTTTCATTAGTTACTTCATCCAAACCATCAACATGTTTATTAGACCCCATTCCTACCAGGCTGCTCAAGGAAGCCCTACCATTATTTAATGCTTCGATCTTAAATATGATCAATCTATCTTTGTTAGTTGGCTATGTACCACAGGCTTTTAAGGTGGCAGTAATTAAACCATTACTTAAAAAGCCATCACTTGACCCAGCTATCTTAGCTAATTATAGGCCAATCTCCAACCTTCCTTTTCTCTCAAAAATTCTTGAAAGGGTAGTTGTAAAACAGCTAACTGATCATCTGCAGAGGAATGGTCTATTTGAAGAGTTTCAGTCAGGTTTTAGAATTCATCATAGTACAGAAACAGCATTAGTGAAGGTTACAAATGATCTTCTTATGGCCTCGGACAGTGGACTCATCTCTGTGCTTGTTCTGTTAGACCTCAGTGCTGCTTTTGATACTGTTGACCATAAAATTTTATTACAGAGATTAGAGCATGCCATAGGTATTAAAGGCACTGCGCTGCGGTGGTTTGAATCATATTTGTCTAATAGATTACAATTTGTTCATGTAAATGGGGAATCTTCTTCACAGACTAAAGTTAATTATGGAGTTCCACAAGGTTCTGTGCTAGGACCAATTTTATTCACTTTATACATGCTTCCCTTAGGCAGTATTATTAGACGGTATTGCTTAAATTTTCATTGTTACGCAGATGATACCCAGCTTTATCTATCCATGAAGCCAGAGGACACACACCAATTAGCTAAACTGCAGGATTGTCTTACAGACATAAAGACATGGATGACCTCTAATTTCCTGCTTTTAAACTCAGATAAAACTGAAGTTATTGTACTTGGCCCCACAAATCTTAGAAACATGGTGTCTAACCAGATCCTTACTGTGGATGGCATTACCCTGACCTCTAGTAATACTGTGAGAAATCTTGGAGTCATTTTTGATCAGGATATGTCATTCAAAGCGCATATTAAACAAATATGTAGGACTGCTTTTTTGCATTTACGCAATATCTCTAAAATCAGAAAGGTCTTGTCTCAGAGTGATGCTGAAAAACTAATTCATGCATTTATTTCCTCTAGGCTGGACTATTGTAATTCATTATTATCAGGTTGTCCTAAAAGTTCCCTAAAAAGCCTTCAGTTAATTCAAAATGCTGCAGCTAGAGTACTGACGGGGACTAGAAGGAGAGAGCATATCTCACCCATATTGGCCTCTCTTCATTGGCTTCCTGTTAATTCTAGAATAGAATTTAAAATTCTTCTTCTTACTTATAAGGTTTTGAATAATCAGGTCCCATCTTATCTTAGGGACCTCGTAGTACCATATCACCCCAATAGAGCGCTTCGCTCTCAGACTGCAGGCTTACTTGTAGTTCCTAGGGTTTGTAAGAGTAGAATGGGAGGCAGAGCCTTCAGCTTTCAGGCTCCTCTCCTGTGGAACCAGCTCCCAATTCAGATCAGGGAGACAGACACCCTCTCTACTTTTAAGATTAGGCTTAAAACTTTCCTTTTTGCTAAAGCTTATAGTTAGGGCTGGATCAGGTGACCCTGAACCATCCCTTAGTTATGCTGCTATAGACGTAGACTGCTGGGGGGTTCCCATGATGCACTGTTTCTTTCTCTTTTTGCTCTGTATGCACCACTCTGCATTTAATCATTAGTGATCGATCTCTGCTCCCCTCCACAGCATGTCTTTTTCCTGGTTCTCTCCCTCAGCCCCAACCAGTCCCAGCAGAAGACTGCCCCTCCCTGAGCCTGGTTCTGCTGGAGGTTTCTTCCTGTTAAAAGGGAGTTTTTCCTTCCCACTGTAGCCAAGTGCTTGCTCACAGGGGGTCGTTTTGACCGTTGGGGTTTTACATAATTATTGTATGGCCTTGCCTTACAATATAAAGCGCCTTGGGGCAACTGTTTGTTGTGATTTGGCACTATATAAAAAAATTGATTGATTGATTGAATTAAAGATGGGGGAAAGGAGTGATTAGCAGTTATGGGTGTCAATGTGGAATATGTTTGAAAACCAAAACAACGCCTGAACTGATTCCAAATTTTCATAGTCGTCTAAATAATGACATTTTTGCTATAACTTGTAATAGGGGATTTAACCGGGGAATGGACCAGAGCTGAAAGTGACACTGATTTACAGGAAGATTGTTCCATACCCAACCAGACTGATAACTGTGAACCCGAATGTAGCCAATATTGAATTATTTTGAGGTGAGCAGCCCAGTAATAAAATTTAAAGTTGGGTAAGGCCATACCTCCCAGCTTCTTCGGCCTTTGCAAATATTGTTTGTGTAATCTTGGTGGTTTCTTGTTCCAAATAAAATCAGAGATAGTGGTATCTAACCTGCAAAAGAAGATTTGCAAAAGGAAAATTGGTATACATTGAAACAAATACAAAAACCTGGGAAGGACATTCATCTTGATAATATTAATTCGGGCAGCTAGAGACAAGTTTAGCACTGACCAACGACTAAAGCTGTTTTGTACGTGAGACAGAAGAGCAGTGAAATTAGCGTGAAAATGATCCTTGAATTTAGCAGTAAACTGAATCCCAAGATATTTTAACTCGTGCCGAGCAACCTTAAATGGTAAAGTGTGAAGTGAGTATTCATGAGCTGCCTTATTAAGAGGAAGAAGCTCACTCTTACCCAAATTCAACCTATAACCAGATATGGATCCAAATGAATGTAGAACAGAAAGTGCAACTGGGATTGACACGGAGAAGTCAGTAATAAATAAAAGAAGGTCATCTGCATATAGAGACACTTTCTGTTCTTGCCCACAACTGACAATGCCTTTAATGTGTAAGTCACCACGAACCGCAATGGAAAGAGGCTCAATTGCCACGGTGAATAAAAGAGGACTTAAAGGGCACCCTTGGCGTGTCAAACGATAAAGAGGAAAGTAGGAGGACTGATTATTATTTGTCCTAACTGAAGCTGAAGGGGATGAGTATAAAAGCTTCACCCAAGAAATAAAATTTTCCTTAAAACCAAATTTCCCCAAAGTATAAAATAAATATGACCACTCAACGCGGTCAAAGGCCTTCTCCGCGTGTAAAGAAATAATTGCTTGAGGTAAGGCTGTTGATGGGAGATTATAAACAGTATTAAAGAGCCTTCTCAAATTAAAAAAAGAGTGCCTATTTTTGACAAACCCCGTTTGATCAGGTGAGATGATACTTGGAAGAACAGTTTCTAAGCGAAGAGCAAGCATTTTAGACAAAATTTTAAAATCCACATTTAATAAACTAATCGGTCTGTAAGACGAGCAACTAAGCGGGTCCTTGTCCTTTTCCAAGATAAGAGAAATAGATGCCTGATTAAGTGTGGGGGGACGTTTACCAGTCAGAAAAGATTCATTAAACATATCAATCAGAACCGGGGCTAACTTGTCTTGAAAACACCTATAAAACTCTACGGGAAAGCCGTCTGGCCCTGGACATTTGCCAGACTGCATCGCCTTAAGAGCACCCGAAAGTTCTGGAGCGGTTATTGAGGTTTCCAATTGATATACCATATCCAAGTTGACATGAGGGATTTCTAAACGAGAAAAGAAACGATCAAAATCTTGCTTTCCAGCATTTATCTCTGACATATATAATGAAGCATAATAAGCTCTAAATTCATCATTTATTCTTTCTGGGTCTATTGTTGTGCGTAGAGATGTAGCAATTTCGGGAATCGGGATGAGAGGATATGGACTGCCGTAACTGATGTGCAAACATTCTGCCTGCTTGTATGCACTACTAATCTTAAGTAACAACTCAACCGCACAATCCGCAGCCAATGTATTAAATTCTGACTGAGCCGTAAGACGTTCTTTGTATAAATCCGGAGTTGGAGAAGCGGCATATACAGAATCTAATTGGGCAATGTGATTAGTTAAGGTAACCAATCTCTCCCTCTTCACCCTTCTATCGTGACTTACGTAAGAGATAATGTGACCTCTATTGTAAGCTTTCAGCGTCTCCCATAGAACCAA
Source organism: Thalassophryne amazonica (assembly GCF_902500255.1). NCBI lineage: Eukaryota > Metazoa > Chordata > Actinopteri > Batrachoidiformes > Batrachoididae > Thalassophryne > Thalassophryne amazonica. The sequence continues at coordinate 74,308,680 of NC_047119.1, read as the reverse complement.
CGCAGAGACATCAGGGGTCCTGTTGGTACTCAAAAACATCAATTTGGCTAGAGACCCTATCTACAAATTTTTCATCTGATAGTAAATGTGTATTTAGACGCCAAGGGCCGTGCGACCGAACCAGACCTTTAAAACTAATGTGTTGGAAGTGTCGTGACACGGACCCACAACAGGGGGCGTTAATGAACGGACAATGGAATAGCCAAAAAGTAACAATTTAATGTTGTGAAGCGCACAACGAAGTACAGACAATACAAATATTGCAGAATGTCAATTATACACCAGAAGACGTCTGGTGCGAGAAGAGCCGGATCCCGCACAGCTTCCACCACCAACGGATCCGAAGAACACCGGAGCCGCCAAGCCCTGCGCCCCAGGTGGCCACTGTCTTCAGCAGTCAGACCCGGTACTGCTGGCAGAGAACAGAAACAGTTTTTGATGAGTGTGAGTTCGCACCTCCACCTCCGATAACACACTGAGTGTGGTTTTTAGCACTAAATTCAGGCTATCCGCAAGGCTGTCTACCGACTGAAAATTCATCAAGCTTGAAGTCAAGATTTCTGGTAGTCTCGCTTTGAGTTCAGTCAAAGTTGAAGGTTTAATACGTCGCCGCAATGATAGGCAAGGTTGTTGCTCCACTAAACGCGGCAGCGTAATTGGAAACCTAATAAGCGAGTGATCAGAGACCGCCGATGCAAGAGGCAGGATGTCGATATTTGTGACAGCAAGGCCACGTGCAAGAACCAAATCCAGAGTATTACCACTGATATGCGTTGAACCATGAATGAACTGCCGAAATCCTAGTGCATCCATGATTTCCATAAATGATTTACCAAGGGGATCAGAGGGTTTATTTATATGAATGTTAAAGTCACCAATAATCAAAATATTGTCTACACTAGTTGAAAGACTAGAGATGAACGCGCCAAATTCATCAAAAAAATCAGAGCATGGGCCAGGAGGCCTATAGACAGTGACAATATAACATAGCTGATTTCCAGTTTTATGACCTTGACAGTACTTAGCATCATGGGCATAACGGAGAATCAGATACTCAAATGAATTATATTTATGACCCCCAACAGTTACAAAAGTAAACCTGGATTTATAAATAAAAGCAACACCCCCGCCTTTCCTCACATCACGTGAAACATGACTACTTTACCAACCCTCTGGAAAAGATCCATTATTGTTCCAATCGCCAAAAAATCATGCTCACTTGGAAATAATGACTATAGGCCAATAGCTTTAACATCTGTTGTAAGCAAGTGCTTTGAAAAGATTATGCTATTTTCCTTAAGACGGTTGTTAACCCTGTACTTGATCCATTCCAATTTGCTTATAGGCAGAGTAGAGGCACTGATGATGCCATTAACAGCTTAACCCACTTTTCACTTAAGCACTTGGAAGATCCTACTGCTTATGCACGGATTTTATTGGTTGATTTCAGCTCAGCCTTTAATACATTACAGCCATACCTGTTGTTGTCCAAGTTAAAGGAAATGAATGTTAACCCACTTTTAATTAGATGGTATCATTCCTTTTTAACTAATAGATTACAACAAGTTAGAGTTAATCAAGCTCTTTCGGTACTCAAATCATCAAATACAGGTGTACCACAAGGCTGTGTCAGTTCTCCTGTTCTCTTCACTCTTTATACTAATAACTGTACAAATAACTACTGCAATAACTTTGTTTTTAAATTTTCTGATGATACAGCTATTTTGAGCCTACTGCACAAAGATTCAAGTCCAACAAAGTACTTCCTTGAAGTGAAACACTTTGTGCAGTGGTGTGATGACAACCACTTGGTTTTAAATGATTCTGGATCCAAGGACTGTTGGGGACCATACTCCTGTGGTCATACATGGTATTCCCATTGACCAGGTCAACTCATACAAGTACTTGGGGCTGCACATAGACAATACCTTCAGCTGGACTGCACATGTGGACAGTTTGTGCTCCCGATTCCATCAAAGACTTTATTTCCTTCGTAGACTTCGTTTGTATGGAGTCAATCAGAAAATTATGTTGTTGTTTTACCAGGCAGTGTTAGAGAGCCTAGTTAGGTATGGCATGACTGCCTGGTACGGCAATCTTTCTGTACAATTTAAAACGAAACTTAACAGACAAATTGATGATGCAATGAAGATAATCGGAAAGAAACAATATCAGTCCCTCAGTTCACTCTATGAAGAGTCTGTTTTGAAAGCAGCTCAGAGGATACTGATGGATTCAGTTCATGTTCTTCACGCAGAGTACACTCTCCTTCCTTCTGGGAGAAGGTACAGAGTTCCTCGGAGTAGACTGAATAGATTTAAAAATTCATTCATCCCCATGTCTATTAAATTGTTAAACAATAATGTTTAAAATTGGAATTATGCAATATTTATGGTGTTTCTCCTGACTCCTGTCATGTTAATTTGTTATGGATGTGGTTGTGTTTTTATCTGTATTGTTTGTTTTCTCTTTTCTTGTAAGGCACCTAGCATGAGTCCAAGACAAATTTCCCTGAGGGGACAATAAACTGTATCGTATCGTATCGTAAAAGTGTACGCAGGTGGGCAGGCCTCATTCAGAGGAAGGACAGCTGTGGATTTAAGCCAGGTTTCACATAATCCAAGCATATCCAGGTGATGATCCACAATTAAGTCATTCACCAGCAATGACTTCAGAGACAATGATCTGATGTTAATGAGACCCAAACTAAGGATCTCGGTGGGATCAATAGATTTTAATGAAGTCATGCGGAAGTTCTGCTCCTCAGCAGCCAGTGACGCAGCGTGTTTCAGTGGCCGGAAGAGCTCAGGTGAAACGCCGCGTCTGTGAGCCCACAGACGACAGCACCAGCGTAAAAACTCCACAGCCCGGCGAGAGGCAGCAGCAGGAAGCTGCGGCACAAACGGGCACAGCTTTAGCAGAGCTGGTCTGGTCATCGGAGAGGACAGTCCAGGAACAACAGGATGAATCCAGCAGCCTCTCGTGCGCAGCGCGCGCTCCCAAGCCCAAAAATATCGTCCATCCCACAGGAGGCGAGGATCAGACCCTCTAGTGAAGGCTGCCAGGTAAAACTTAAATTTCACTGATGCACCGCTCCGCTTTCCACGCCTTCTAAAGTGCCTCCTCCGGAGAGGAGCGCAAGCAAAAACGGAGCAGGTGGAGCGGGACGTCCGCGAGCACAGGTGGCAGAGCAGGGTGGGGCCCTCCCAGGCCGGACCCAGACGACAGCAGTGGCTCATAAAGAGCATTAATGTCCAAGAGAGACTGACGATTATACACAAGCAAGGCAGAGGTGTCCCGGCAGAACACACAGAGCAAAAACAGAGCAACAAATAACAAAAAACTCGACAAGCGGTAAAGACAGGGCTGACGGCACGCCAAACACACAGGCGCCATCTTGCCACCTTTACAGTTCCAGGACACCAATTTGAGGTCACCTCCATCAGTACTTAGGTTTACACTTGATTGGGCCATCCAACAAAGATAGAGCAGAAAGAAGAAAAAGTAAAAAACAATGGCAAATAGACCGTCACCACAGGAGCATAAATTGGTAAAACAACTGTAAAACAAATATAATAAAATCTGAAAAACCCCAAACAACAAGAGAAATAGAACACAAGCCCCCCCCCCCCCCCCCATTGTTAGCATCCCCCCAAACGAGATGCACACAAGCCCAGGCCTAACTAAGAACACAAAACGCTCCATAATAGCTCTAAACAAAAAAGGAATAGTGCTACTTGAGAGAAAATTGAGTATAAAAAAGATTAACTGAACAAATTTACCTATATTTATAAAGACCATAAAATCCAAATTAAGGCAAATTAATTAGCCTAATTATCAAAGAAAACAAAACCAAAACAACATTGCTTCCATAATACTGTTCAAGCATTAACAACCGATGACAAACAGTAATAATAGTAGAGTGCAAAAATGTGCAATAATCAACTATAGATAACAGGGCCCAAACACAAAACAGATGTAAACTTATTCACAGAATGTTGTTTACAGCAATGCAAAAATGCAAACAGACCGATCCGGGCACCGAAAATGCCCACTCTACTTACAGTTCTTATTAACAAAGTCCCTGGCCAAAGAGGGGTCTTCAAAGCGCCGCGAGGTGCCATCAGGCATAGTGATTTTAAGTGTGGCGGGGTATAGAAGCCCATATTTTACTCCCGGGAGGGTACGCAGAGTGCGCTTAAAAGTAGAAAAGGCAGAGTGCTTCTTGGCGACCGAGGATGTAAAGTCTGGGAACACAGAGATCCTTGAGACCTTGTAAAGGAGAGGCGAAGACTTGCCTGCTCGTCGTAGAATTGTGTTCCGAGCATGGAAAAAATGCACCCGCAAGATGAAGGCCCGAGGCTGGGTACCAGCCTCTGGTTTGTCCCGCAGAGATCGGTGAGCACGGTCAAGTAGCGGTTTCTCCTCCAGCCCCAAAAAATCCTGTAGCAAGCCTGCAATAAAATCAGTAGGACGCGATCCCTCCTTTCCCTCTGGTACACCAACCACACGAATGTTATTTCTTCGAGATCTACTTTCCAAGTCTTCGCACTTATCAATCAAGCCATTCACCTGAGCGGTTAGCTTGCTAACATTAGCCTCAAGTTCGCTTATGCGGGTGCTATGGTCGTTAGCGGCCTGCTCGAGGTCTCGCACCGCCGTTTCATGAGAGTCCACTAACCGCTGAAGTGGTTCAATTGAGGCTTTCAGTTCCCCTCTAACAGACGAAATCTCCGAGTGCAATCCAACAGCCACAGTGCCCATCTTACAGAATATGTCGTTCCTGAGTGCGTCCATCATAGCTTGTATCCTAGCATCCAAAGTGCTAGCTGCTCTCTGGATCCGGTGTTTTGGGCTCAGGAGAAGGCCGTGTTTTGCGGCCTCCTTTTGGGACGTCCCCTTTGGGTCGAGGATTATACATCTTGCAACGCCCAAGTCAAAAGATTGACAGATCTGGCAACTTGCTTCTGACGGATTGTTTGTTGCTGTGAAGCCACTCTGAACTTCACACGGTTGTATATGCTTCTTTTATTTCTGTTTAGCACTCTTCTGGTTATTAATTGTATCTACTCTGAACGTTATTTAACAACAGTCCTGTTGTGAATTGCTAGCAGTTTGCATTCGCTAGCGGTTAGCATTCGTTGGCGGTTAGCATTCGCTAGCTAGGTCAACACCTCCCCTCTCTGCTGTTACTTTTTATAGCTGTTTCTTTTCTACCCATTTAATACTTCTGTTCATTTTTCAGTTGAACTGCTGTGAATTTTAAGTCATTTTTACTCCTGTTTAAAATCTTAGGAGCGGCTAGCATTTTCGCTAGCGGTTAGCTTGCGTTAGCTATTTCTGACCCTTGTCATCATTTTTTCATTTCATTTTTTACACTCCTTAGTTCAATCCAATCCAATCCACTTTTGTTGTGTGGGCCGCCAGAAGAGGAGGTACTGCTGGCCCACCACCAGAGGGCGCCCTGTCTGGAGTGCGGGCTCCAGGCACCAGAGGGCGCAGCCGCCTCACAGGAGCAGCCAGGGTGACAGCTGTCACGCATCACCGGCAACAGCTGTTACCAATCATCTGATCGGCAGGGGTATATCAGCAGGACGACGTCTCCACCTCTTTGCCGAGATATTGTTCTACCTGGAAGGTAATAATCTCAGCTGACTGCTTGACAGTAACCTTTGTGATTTTTGTGAGTGATTGCAGACTTTTTTCTCCAACGAGAGGTGGAGGTAGCTTCCCTGCCGTGCAGGTTGCTGGGTGCAAACGCGCCCACGTTTAATTGTGTTCTTGTTCCTCGCCAGCAGTACCAGGTCCGACACGCGGAGGCAGCGGCCACCTGGGAGTTCGGAACTTGGCGGCTCCAGTATTCCCGGGGTCCTGTGGCGGAGGAAACCGTGTGGTTCCGGTTCTACTTTGGAGAGGCGTCTCCTATCTTCGAGCCTGCCCACACGACACCTTTGTGAATTGAATTTTGTCCATTGTTGTAATTTGTTGTATTTGTTGTGCACGTTCGCAACAGTAAAGTGTTGTTATTTGACCTATTCCATTGTCCGTTCATTTGCGCCACCTGTTGTGGGTCCGTGTACTTACACTTTCCCAACACACTTTATTTATAAAGCACATTTACGAGGTCTGTTAGAAAAGTATCCGACCTTATTATTTTTTTCAAAAACCATATGGATTTGAATCACGTGTGATTGCGTCAGCCAACCTTGAACCCTCGTGCGCATGCATGAGTTTTTTCATGCCTGTCGGTTGCTTCATTCGCCTGTGAGCAGGCTTTGAGTGAGGTGTGGTCAACCCCTCTCATCTATTTTTTATTGCGAATAAATGTCTGAACGATTTGGATCTTTGCTGCATCAATTTTTTTCCAGAAACTGTAAGAGACCTCCAGGTGGACACCGTTCGAAAAATTAATATGGCTTTCAGGGACGATTTTATGGGGATTAAACAGATTACGGGGTGTTACTGCCCCTTTAAGGACGGCCCACAAGTGCTGAGAGCGCAGCGCGCTCCCAGCGCCGATGGACAGGCTGACACCCCGCTGGAACAACCAGATCATTTCCAACGTGAAAGCTTTGTTGATCCGGGACCTCATCTGACTTTCACAAAAAGGCAGAAGATGTGGACATCAGCACTTTTTCCGGCACATTCCACCGTTACAGGAGTTTTTTTTTCATGGAAAAAGAAGCAGAGGGACGCGCCACGGAGCCGTTCATTACACGGGACAAAACCACCTCGGTGTTGGTCTCACAGGACGGCTTAAAGGTGGATTTCAGACGGATTCCGGTTGCTTTCCAGTCGTGTGAATATCCGATTGTGATTGTTGTGCATGAGCTGAACATGCAAGAACATGTCCCGTGAGGCTTCATCACGGCGTTTCTTTTCGCCATGCAGCTCTGCCGTGACGCGCGGAATTCCTCCGCCTTTGTTCCTCTTTCCATGACAAAAACTCCTGTAACAGTGAAATGTGCCGTTCATTTCTAAACTGGACGCTGTCTTGATCCGGTATGTCCTCTGACTAGCACAGGAATTGTGAAAAGACGTGGACATCAGCACCTGTAATTGTGGAATGTGCCGGAAAAAGTGCTGATGTCCACATCTTCTGCCTTTTTCTGAAAGTCAGACGAGGTCCCGGATCAACAAAGCTTTCACGTTGGAAATGATCTGGTTGTTCCAGCGGGGTGTCAACCTGTCCATCGGCGCTGGGAGCACACTGCGCTCTCAGCAGTTGCGGGCCATCCTTAAAGGGGCAGTAACACCCCGTAATCTGTTTAATCCCCATAAAATCATCCCTGAAAGCCATATTAATTTTTCGAACGGTGTCCACCTGGAGGTCTCTTACAGTTTCTGGAAAAAAATTGATGCAGCAAAGCTCCAAATCGTTCAGACATTTATTCGCAATAAAAAATAGAGGAGAGGGGTAGACCACACCTCACTCAAAGCCTGCTCACAGGCGAATGACGCAACCGACAGGCATGAAAAAACTCATGCATGCGTACGAGGGTTCAAGCTTGGCTGACGCAATCACACGTGATTCAAATCCATATGGTTTTTGAAAAAAATAATAAGGTCGGATACTTTTCTAACAGACCTCGTAAACAGACCCGAGTCTCCAAAGTGCTGCACAACAAAAGCATAGACACGGAAAATAGCAATAATAACAATAAAATAGATAAGATAAAATAATACATAAATAGATAAAACCATGATAAAAAATAAATTTCAATAAAATAAAAATAAAATAAGACACAAGGACCGTACAACTCACACGGTGTTAAAAGCCAAGGAATAAAAGTGGGCCTTAAAACACTCCACACTCCACAGTGGGAGCAGATCGGATGTATAGGGGCAGAGCGTTCCAGAGTCTGGGACCGACCACGGAGAAGGCTCTGTCCCCTCGAGTTTTAAGTCTCGTCCTAGGCACCATGAGCTGGGACTGGCCCTCGGACCTCAGAGCTCGTGCTGGAGTGTAGACCTGGAGGTAGTTGATGATATATTGCGGGGCCAGTCCATTCAGAGCTTTAAAAACAAACAAAAGTATCTTAAAATCAATTCTGAAATGTACAGGGAGCCAGTGCAGAGAAGCCAAAATTGGGGTAATATGCTCACGCTTTTTGGCCCCTGTTAAAAGTCGAGCCGCTGAATTCTGGACTAACTGCAGTTGGGAAAGTGCGTTATGGCTAATCCCTGAATAAAGTGCATTGCAGTAGTCTAAACGAGAAGAAATAAAAGCGTGCATGACTTGTTCAAACAATTTAAAAGGGATAAAAGGTTTCACTTTTGATAAAAGACGAAGGTAAAAAAAAACTCGATTGTTTATCAAATTTAAGATCGCTGCCTATGGTGACACCAAGGCTGGTGACTTTGGAGAGGTCCCAAGTCAAAGCGGGAATTCCCAAACAGAATTATTTCAGTTTTTCCCTCGTTAAGTTTTAAATAATTCTGAGACAGTCACCGAGACAGTCGAGAAGGGGTGTCAAGGGGCAGTGGTTATTCTTGACAATCGGCATGTAAATTTGGCAGTCATCAGCATAAAAATGGTATGACATGCCATGGTTTCTAAATATCTCCCCGAGTGGAAGGAGATACAGAGCAAAAAGAATTGGGCCTAAGGTAGAACCCTGGGGGACACCGCACTGCAGGGGAGCAGAAGAGGAGCAGGAGTCCCCCAGCCTCACGGAGAAGGACCTCCCACTCAAGTAAGACTCAAACCACTTCAAAGCAATCCCCCTGACACCCACACAGGTTTCCAAGCGAGATAGAGTTGCATGGTCCACTGTGTCAAAAGCAGCAGTCAGGTCTAAAAGCACTAAAATAGCAGAGCTTCCCGCATCAGCTATTAGTTAATTATCTGTTTAGTGTATTTTATAGCTGCTTCTTTTTTACCTGTTTAATACTTCTGTTAGTTTTTCAGTGTAACTGCTGTGAATTTTAATTCATTTATCTGCGTCTGTGAGAGCCTTAGGAGTGGTTAGCTTATCCATTATTGGTTAGCTTGTGTTTGCTTGGCTACATTTTTGAATTTCTTAGTGCACAAAGTACACTACTAATTCTACTTTACACCCTCCGTAAATCCTGCGTGATGTTGGAAGATAGGGTGGCTCTCTTAGAGAGCCGTGTCCGTAAGTTAGAGCAGCTTCTTAGCGCAGTGGAGTTAGATGTTACGGGCACTCCAGATGAGGTTAGTGTTGGGCCGGCTAGCGAGCCCATTAGCATCAGCTTAGAAACGCTACGGAGGACGGCTTTCAGACTGTGGCTAGGCGGAGGAAGCCCCGCAGGGCTTGGTGCCCGGTTGTGGCACCCCGATCACATTCGCCAGTGCGAACTGTGAATCGGTTCTCCCCCTTGGATTTGCCAGATGTGAATTCTCTGAGTCCACGAGTGACTTCCACTCCTGTCCCCAGGCCGAAACACCGGACTTTAGTGATAGGGGATTCTATCACCCGCAAAGTCAGGTTACAGATGCCGGCTGACGTTAAATGTATTCCTGAGGCCAGAGCTCGTGACATTGCATCTCATCTTAGGGTGCTGAGGCTGCAAAAGGGAAGACAGACGAAGGAACATGACATGAGATATAGTCACATAGTTATTCACATTGGCACCAATGATATCAGGATGAAGCACTCAGAGGTCAGAAAAATGGACATAGAGAGGACTTGTGACCTTGCCAGAAAGATGTGTCGACATCGATTAATAGTCTCTGGTCCCCTCCCCTCCCGGGGTACTGATGAGGCATTTAGCAGGGTGACATCATTAAATAGGTGGCTGGCCCAGTTTTGTAGACAGCAAGGCTTTAGCTTTATTGATAACTGGCCTTCGTTCTGGGGCCGCCGTGGCCTACTGATGCCGGACGGCCTCCACCCTACTGGGGAAGGCGCCGCCATCTTGTCTGCAAACATAGATAGAGCTCTACAGGGTGGGTAACATTAGGAATCTACAGCAGGCCACGGAGCAGGTGATTAGAGACCCTGCAAGGCTTATGACAAATGTGGGTGTGGAATCCATTAGCTTAGCGGGGAAATTAGCGCAGAAAATCCACAATGGTGATAGTGCAGTTTATCTGCCAGGGAGGGAATTTCAACAAGTTGAGACTGTGGCCTGCTCCCGTAGACGTGTACATAAAAATCATAGAGGGATATGCTTTGCAAACTTAATACCCATTACTATATTGGATCATGTTGAAATTGAGGATGGCCCAGTGGTTGTTCCAGCAATATCAAAGATTTCATGTCTGCTACCAACAACGCGTGTGGAATGTCTCAAACCTAAACCTACTTCTAGGCATCTTATATATGCCACTCTGGAACCACCCCTAAACCCAAACAGCTCAACTGTCAACCCCACTGAGGTCCTTAGACTGGGTCCTCAAAATCATTGTTGATTAATGGTTTAATTATTGATCATCAGTTAGATATGATTGGGTTATGTGAAACCTGGCTTAAACCTACAGCTGTCCTTCCCTTAAATGAAGCCTGCCCACCAGTGTTGGAGTTATTCTGTAGATACAGTTTTATTTTATCATGCATGTTTTGTGTTCTCTGCTCTGGTAGAATGTAGTTCTCTCTGCTCTGATAAAGTGTATTGTACTGATGTGATGGGTGAAGGTTACTTAAGATATGTGACATGACGTGTTTCTGCAAGTTGTGGTATCTCTGTGTGCACGCTAAGCTCTTTTTCAGGACATGTGAAGATGACCCAGGCAGGATGCAGCCGTAAGCGGAGCAGTGAGATAAAGAATAGAGAATTGAATGTTCCAACCACAGTGTGATTATGATACATTAGTCCTTGTGTCAGAAGAAGTGTGATTAATCGTTAGATGTCTTAAACACATCTTAATCGAGCCCAAGATTAAAAAGGTTCTGAACGTCCTGAATGTATTGTGCAATCAGCGGTTCTGCGGCAACAGCTCACGCGCTATCACTCTTCCCCTTAGGAGCTGTACCGCCCATGTATGTAGGGAAGTCCTAAATAAAAAGAGTGGGAGCGCAGGCCAGACTTTAGTGTAGCTTTGGTGTACAGCCTGACTGCACTCCTCGCGAGCTTAAAATTGAATTCTATCTCTCACTTGTTTTATTGCCAGGTTGTCGCTTCCTCTTATCAAAGATACAGTATTGTAAACCCGACAAAGACTGGGGGCACGTCCGGGATCCCAACAGACCTGACGGTTCCAGCGAGCGTGATCGACACCAGAGAAATCCTTGGCCAAGGTAACTCAGACCCTTTGACGGGACTGGCTCAATCCGTTGGCTGGGATCTGAAAGGTTGACGGGATCACCGAGAGGGAAGGAGACCGACAGGAGTGTGAGTATAGAATTTGATTCTGATAAAATTTTTGTTGTGAATGGTGGCAGTAGGCTGCGTAAAATAGAAATGTTGAAATAGTGAAATAGTGACAGAAAGTCACGGTTAAACAGGGAAATAAGTGCACAGTGAAAAGGCAGTTAAACCTCGCAGGGATGGTGGAGTCCCCTAATGCAGGACATTAGTTAAATTCCACGGGAGGGCGAGCTCCCCTGGCCTAAGAATACGCGTACGGTTATTAAAAGTGTTTCTATGTATTTGTGTAAATAAAATAACTGTGTGTGAGTGTAATAAAGGTGACTGAGTGAGAGTGTGGAGTCACTTCGACTCCCCTCTATGAAAATCTCACAGGAAAGTAAGTAGTAAGTTTTGAGAAGAAGCAAAGGCAAGGCCTTCCCGTGCCCTCCGGGGTGGCGAAAGGGAACGCACTTCTCAGAATAGTTGATTACTACCCTGTGATTGTAACAACACCAGTGGATTAGGACCCTGTAGGGGCAAAACCATCACTGGTCTAAAACGTTCTGAAAACACAAAATGGGAAAATCTAACAGTAAAAATGAGAGACCTAAGTCCCGGGACGATCTAAAAACAAAAGATTGGATATACATGAATAAAATTGATCCAAATTCAACAAAACACTTAGATAAGTGGATAAAAGATCATGGATTTGATGGACGCCTGCAGAAAGAGTCATTAACTAAACTAAAGAACAGTATTGAGAAAAAGTGTGGAACAAGTGAAAAAAAAAAAGAAAAAGAAGGTCAAGGTGAAATTGTAGCATGGGAAAGAGAAGTTGAGAAACGAAAGAAGGGCCTTAGAGAAGCAAAGGAAAGACAGAAAGAAACAGTAAATGATAAGGAGCAGGGGAACGTGATGTTTCACAGACAAGAAGATAATGAGACAGGGCCTGCGGCTCCAAAAGTAGAAATGGTAGTAAAATTGGATACTACAAAACACAGTCAGCCAGAAGCTGAAATAAAGGAGAATAAACTCTATCCAGATTTACCACAGGGACAACTCCCATCATATGTAGACCCTACACAACACGTCATGAGAACACGATCCAAAACACCAAAAGATGAAGAAAAACAACCTGGACCATCAGCCCCACCGGCTGATCAGGAACCAGGTGGATCAGGAGTCTATCCAATGATTCATGTGGCAAATCCACATACGTCAGGACCAAGTACTATTCTTGTGTACCGAACTTGGACACAAGCAGACGTTAAGGCAGCTGTGGAAGGTATAACTCCCCCACGAGAAGATGTAGCCCAGTACATTATTGACGTAACCGCTTTGGTTAAATCCTACAATCTTAGAGGGGATGAAGTTCAACAAGTCATAATGGCAACTGTGACAAAGGATTGGGCTGATGTAAAAGGAGATTGGGATCCTGCAGAGGCAGACCACACTCCATTAGCCCATGATAGTCAGGAATTGGAAGATCGACTGGCCGCACTACTGCTGAGAATTAAGCAGAAATACCAGCAGAAGTCAAATTACACAGAAATAAATCGCACAAAACAGAAAGATGATGAACCATTCGAAGACTATCGACATCGAATGGAAAAAGTTTTTAAAGTGCACAGTGGTCTTCTACCACTGAAAAATGATAGCGTCTATGAACAACAATTGAAAAATGCACTCCATGCCAACTCCAGATCAGATATCCGAGCATGGGTAGACAAACACATGATAACGCTCCCAACAGCTGGGTTACAAGAGTATTTAGACCACGCCATACACGCAGAAAGAAATCTGAAAACAAAAAAGGCAGCCCGCTACTGTATATACAAATTTGGCCCAGGCCTGGCAGTGCTCTTTGGATCTGTCGGAATTGAGACAAACTGAACAATTATTGGAGGAAGGTCTGATGACCTGTGAAAACAGAGAACATGTAGTAATGATGTCACCTAAAGATCTACACATAACTATGCTATTCACTCCACGAAAGGATGAAAGGTATGGAGCAGGATTTCTGAAAATTCCATCAGAATTACAGACAGTAGCACACCTATACACAGACAGAAAAACCACCTCTGTGTGTAGTGTAGTGCTGACCCAAAGTGCAGACAAATGGTACAGAGGAAAACCTGAGGCTGTGCCGCATATTTCACTGATAAGGGCAGACACTCAGTCCTGGAAGGACCTTGGAAGAATTGTTAAAATAGCTGAGGAAGCAACTGATTGGCATGAAGCAGATGCAATGTCGGTGTGGGATTTCAGTCCATCCACAGGCTTGTATCGGAAATAAAAGTTTGTAAGTGCTTGGACGACACCGGTGATACATGAAGTATGAGGTCTATTAGAAAAGTATCCGACCTTATTATTTTTTCAAAAACCATATGGATTTGAATCACGTGTGATTACATCAGACATGCTTGAACCCTCGTGGGCATGCGAGAGTTTTTTCACGCCTGTCGGTTACGTCATTCGCCTGTGGGCAGGCTTTGAGTGAGGAGTCGTCCACCCGCTCGTCGATTTTTTTCATTGTTTAGGAATGGCTCAGAGACTGTTGCTTTGTTTGATAAAAATTTTTTCAAAACTGTAAGGCACAAATGAGCGGACACCATTCAATAAATTCAGCTGGTTTTCGGTAAAAATTTTAACGGCTGATGAGAGATTTTGGTCTGGTAGTGTCGCTTTAAGGACGGTCCACGGCGCCTGACGGCGATCTGCGCTTCGAGGCGGCAGCGTCTCGCCGTTTCAAGTTGAAAACTTCCACATTTCAGGCTCTGTTGACCCAGTAAGTCGTCAGAGAACAGAGAACTTTCAGAAGAAGTCGGCATGAGGAGTTTATTCGGACATTCCATTGTTAACAGTCATTTTGTAATGAAAGAACGTGCGGGCAGAGTCGCATGTCGGGCTGGACCCGACCGCGGGGGGTCGCGGCAGGAAAAACACCTCCGTTGGAAATCTTAACGGGCAAGTTGGAACATGCCCAAGCTGTTAAACAATTTCTCAGTTACTCACTTGTTGAAAGCCATTAAAAGCCGCCTGAATTCTACAAATGGTTTTCAACATGGAGGTGTTTTTCCTGTCGCGGCGCACACAGATTTGCCGAGTCGTCACGGAAACGACTCTGCGAATTTGCGCGTACGTCTTTCATTAAAAAAATGTCCTTAAACAGTGGAATGTCCGCATAAATTCCTCATGCCGGCCTCTTCTGAATCTTCTCTGTTCTCTCACGATGTCCTGGGTGAATTAAGCCTTAAATTAGGATGTTTTAAGATCGAAACAGGCCGACGACAGCGCCTGGAAGCGCTGCAGGACGTCCCGCTCCGCGGGAAGTCCTTACACCGACAGAAACACCCCATAATCTCTCATCAGCCGTTAAACTTTTCACAGAAAACCATCTTAATTTCTCGAATAGTGTCCACTCGGATATTCCTCACAGGTCCAGAAAAAATTTTGATAAAGCAACGCGCGCCGTCTCGAGCAGCGTGTGAAACAAAGGAATTCAGCCGAGAGGGGCGGGACCACATCTCACTCAAGGCCTGCCCACAGGGAAATGACGTCACCGACACGCGTGAAAAAACTCACGCATGCGCACGAGGGTTCAAGCATGATTGGTGTAATCGCATGTCATTCAAATCCATATAGTTAAAAAAAAAAATAAAAGGGTCGGTTTATTATCTAAGAGACCTCGTAGATCTGGATGATTGAAATTTAACAACATCTGTGTTGTTGACACAGGAAGATGAGACTTTATTGGCCAAACTGCCTCCTCATCTCTGGGTGAAAGCACCCACAGATGTAGGACTGTTGAAAAATATTCCGCCAGTCAAAATTAAGCCACGATCTGATTGGAGACCACGGATCAAACAATATCCGTTAAAATCTGAAGCAGAAAAAGGAAATGATGACTTTTCTAGGTATCTGTAATTATTGCAGAGCCTGGATTCCATGTTATGCAGAGATGGTGCAGAAATTGCAGGATTTAATACACTCTATACCAATGGCTATGACTGACAAAATACAGTGGAATAAAGAAGCTGAAGAACAGTTTACAGCTCTTAAACAAGAACTTGTGAGTTCCACAGTATTATCTCTGCCCAATTATGCCAAGCCATTCACTCTCATGGTGGACACAAAACGGGGATTCATGTGTGCAGTCTTGCTACAACAACATGGTAATAAAAAATAAACCAGTTGGCTATTATTCCAAACGTTTGGATACATTCTTATCGCCTGCCAGACAGACAATGAACCATTAATAGATTCTGACCTTTTATTGGATATGCAAAAACAGGCACCAGCGCAGGAACGACATTTGTGGTTGAAAAATGGGGCAACCCCAAACCCCAAAGGACTTTATTGTATACATAACAAACCCATCCTACCCAAAAGCTTATTCAAAGCAGCTGCAATTGCGACACATGGGTGTGTCGACAGGGGGGATGGTATATATGGTAGACCAATACTTTACTACCTATGGATTTAATTTATACTCAAAAATTTTTTGTAAAGCCTGTGTTACCTGATTGAAACACAACCCACAGGGAAGTATAAGACCCCGGAGAGGGCAATTCCCAAAACCACAGTATCCTTTTCAAATTGTTCATATGGACTTTATTGAACTAAATCGATGTGGACCTTATCAATACTGTCTAGTATTAATTGATGCCTTTTCAAAATGGGTAGAAATTGTTCCATCACAAAAAGCAGATGCTTTAACAGTAGCAAAAGCACTGTGTAAGACAATTATTCCGTATTATGGAATACCAGAGACATTGTACAGTGATAATGGAACACATTTTGTAAATGAAGTTGTACAAAGAGTAGCAGAACACATGAAAATTAAGTTAAAACATCATTGTGCTTACCACCCACAAAGTGCAGGATTAGTGGAAAGGACAAAGGGCACAATAAAAATAAGATTAAGGAAATGTATAGAAGAGACAAAACGAACCTGGATTGAATGTTTGGACCTAGTAAAATTGTATATGAGAATAACACCAACACCATCAGGTTTAACACCATTTGAGATACTTTATGGACGACCATATCGTCTACCAATTTTTGACATGGATACTAAAACAGCAGATGAGGAACAAACATTAGCAGATTTTATGAAAAAGACATTAACACAGAAAGAGATAACTTAAACACATTTACTGCCGAATAATTTTGATCTTCCACAGGACGGCCTTCCAGTAGTCCAGCCAGGAGACTGGGTGTTCATCAGAGTGATTAAGAGGAAGAACTGGTCCAGTCCTCGTTGGGAAGGTCCATACCAAGTGCTGTTAACAACACCAACTGCAGTAAAGATAGTAGAGAGATCAACGTGGATACATCTAAGTCACTGTAAGATACAGCGTGTGTTGGCTGCCTCCACAGTGTAAGGGGAAGTCTGGCTACAAAGGGAGTCTATTTAATTAGCAACAGATTGTCTCAATGCCAGTGAAGCAGGGAGATCCTTGCACTATTAGGTGAGGTTGGTTAACAACACTGTATCCTAGCAATCATGACTGAACTACAGCAGACCCCGGAGCGGCGTGCTCAGCGCCGCCGCTGCCGGACTGTTGGTAGGGCAGCCGGTTGCGTTGTGATCTTAGTGTGTTTCGTGCTCCTCGGATTCCTGGCCTGGTGGTTGACCCAAGAATTGCAGCTCACTGTGGACCGAGCCAGAGAACAACGCAAGCAACGTCAGAAGAGGTTTATTCATAATGTGAATGAGACAGATGGACACCCTCATATATACCATACTAATTTGTGGTACAGAGATGTTCATTTATTGGCTATGGAATTACGTTACTAATTGTTAT
Source organism: Thalassophryne amazonica (assembly GCF_902500255.1). Lineage (NCBI taxonomy): Eukaryota > Metazoa > Chordata > Actinopteri > Batrachoidiformes > Batrachoididae > Thalassophryne > Thalassophryne amazonica. Next base: position 74,291,614 of record NC_047119.1, on the reverse strand, counting down.
GTTTGTTCGCAAATGCCTATATCCTCAACACACCCAGCTCTGACGGCTAAACCGTACCCTGCTAGGGTGACAGAATGTCTTATCATACGGATGCATAATCAAACTGTATTTCGGGGGCAGCAGTTCTCAGCAAATCTTGATAAGATGTAACACCACTTGCCTCAGTGCAACCACTTATATGATAGGGATTTCAACAGAGGACGTACAAGCGTGCCCAAGTGCTGCTCCATTGACTAGACTGAAGGGAAATGCAAAAATATCATCACGTTAAATTGTCATCACAACGGCCATTCCCGATTTGCTTTTACGGGACAGGGAATAAAACTGTAGGTAAAATTAAGAAACGTCTGTGTACCCAAACGTATGTTTTATCAAATAATTTAAGCCTAACCAAAACATAATATGTGGATGGTACTTATCTTCATCACATTGGACGGGGATGTAATTATACAGGCTCCTGTCCATGGGGAACGGATGAATCATGTGCTTATGTTAGTAAGTTTTTGCTACCACCTGTAAATGGTACTCCGGTGTATGATGACATCTATTGGCTTTGTGGTTCCAGACTGTACATGAGTCTCCCACCAAATTGGGGTGGTGTGTGTGCACCTACCCAGGTGACTGACCATACATATGTGGTAGTGCCAAGGACCTCCACAGAGAAGAATGGCAGCACCAGACGGAGGAGATTGATATACTGGGTGAGGAATTCGAGTTGGACCGCAGTGAACGTAGTTCTGCTGCAGTTCCAAAGAGAGGAGCCTGTTTGCAGCCGTTGCAGGTGTTAAAAGAATGGAGGTGAAAGACCAGGAGGAAGACATCTCATTCAGCAATACTCACTTGTTTGTTCAATTTGTTCATGTAAATGGGGAATCTTCTTCACAGACTAAAGTTAATTATGGAGTTCCACAAGGTTCTGTGCTAGGACCAATTTTATTCACTTTATACATGCTTCCCTTAGGCAGTATTATTAGACGGTATTGCTTAAATTTTCATTGTTACGCAGATGATACCCAGCTTTATCTATCCATGAAGCCAGAGGACACACACCAATTAGCTAAACTGCAGGATTGTCTTACAGACATAAAGACATGGATGACCTCTAATTTCCTTCTTTTAAACTCAGATAAAACTGAAGTTATTGTACTTGGCCCCACAAATCTTAGAAACATGGTGTCTAACCAGATCCTTACTCTGGATGGCATTACCCTGACCTCTAGTAATACTGTGAGAAATCTTGGAGTCATTTTTGATCAGGATATGTCATTCAAAGCGCATATTAAACAAATATGTAGGACTGCTTTTTTGCATTTACGCAATATCTCTAAAATCAGAAATGTCTTGTCTCAGAGTGATGCTGAAAAAACTAATTCATGCATTTATTTCCTCTAGGCTGGACTATTGTAATTCATTATTATCAGGTTGTCCTAAAAGTTCCCTAAAAAGCCTTCAGTTAATTCAAAATGCTGCAGCTAGAGTACTGACGGGGACTAGAAGGAGAGAGCATCAGGTGACCCTGAACCATCCCTTAGTTATGCTGCTATAGACTTAGACTGCTGGGGGGTTCCCATGATGCACTGTTTCTTTCTCTTTTTGCTCTGTATGCACCACTCTGCATTTAATCATTAGTGATTGATCTCTGCTCCCCTCCACAGCATGTCTTTTTCCTGGTTCTCTCCCCTCAGCCCCAACCAGTCCCAGCAGAAGACTGCCCCTCCCTGAGCCTGGTTCTGCTGGAGGTTTCTTCCTGTTAAAAGGGAGTTTTTCCTTCCCACTGTAGCCAAGTGCTTGCTCACAGGGGGTCGTTTTGACCGTTGGGGTTTTACATAATTATTGTATGGCCTTGCCTTACAATATAAAGCGCCTTGGGGCAACTGTTTGTTGTGATTTGGCGCTATATAAAAAAATTGATTGATTGATTGATTGATATACCCAGATGTGTTACCACATGATCACATGTGGGGCTCGGATGTACCAAAGCACCAAAAATTGTGGTCTGTAGGAGATAAAATAGCACATTCATTGTTCCCCTGGATAGGAGTGGTAAAAAATTCATTAATGATTGAAACTCTGAATTATCGATTGGGTCTGTTCATGAATGTAACTGAGAAAATAGTAGCAGCTCAAAACACTGAAATAGATGCTTTACGTACCATGGTGATGCAAAATCGCATGGTTTTAGACTTGCTTACTGGTTCACAGGGAGGAGTTTGTGTTCTGCTGAACACAACATGCTGTACTTTCATCCCAGACTCCATTCATTCAGTGGATGTGCAGGACGCATTGGAAGAGCTGAATAAACTTCGTGATGCAATGCATAAAGACACCCTAGCCGTGAACCGGTGGAATCCCTGGTCCTGGTTGACTTCAGGACCATGTTGGCAGTTACTATTGAAAATGGTGACACCAGTTATTATAGTCCTAATTCTGATTGGACTTTGCATGTGTTGTGTGATCCCTTATATCAAAACAATGGTTGGCAAAATGGTGTCAAATACATTTGTACAGTGTAATCTGGCTTTCCAACAAACTATGCCAAAATATCAAGCATTGAAACAGTCAGACCTTAGTGGAGAAAACTATAATGACTGTGCTGAGAATTATGATGATATTGAAAAGCTCACAACTCCAGTTCAAGCTTGAACTGTTGACGTGATGAATTAACACACTCTTAGCCTATGAAGCTTTAGCTGAAAATGTAATAAGACAAGTGGTGTAGTCGAATAATACAGATAAACGGTTCATTTATACCAGTCAGCCGAAGTGACGTGTGGTGGTGGTGTGGAGATAATAGAATTTTTGACAGATTGCCTAGGAATGTGTCAGGCTACTGTGCTTTAGTGTCCCTACTCCTCCCAGTAAAAGCCATTCCCGTTTTAGCCAAGGACTTGTTGACGCACCTAAAGTCTGTGGTGCCTGAAAATTGCAGCTGAAAATCTGAATAAGAAGTGGTTGCTTAGTAACAATTGTTTACTTTTAGGTGAAGATGTAATACCGTTGGAATGCATGATAAACAGAGGGGAAATGTTGGAGTTATTCTGTAGATACACTGTTTTATTTTATCATGCATGTTTTGTGTTCTCTGCTCTGGTAGAATGTAGTTCTCTCTGCTCTGATAAAGTGTATTGTACTGATGTGATGGGTGAAGGTTACTTAAGATATGTGACATGACGTGTTTCTGCAAGTTGTGGTATCTCTGTGTGCACGCTAAGCTCTTTTTCAGGACATGTGAAGATGACCCAGGCAGGATGCAGCCGTAAGCGGAGCAGTGAGATAAAGAATAGAGAATTGAATGTTCCAACCACAGTGTGATTATGATACATTAGTCCTTGTGTCAGAAGAAGTGTGATTAATCGTTAGATGTCTTAAACACATCTTAATCGAGCCCAAGATTAAAAAGGTTCTGAACGTCCTGAATGTATTGTGCAATCAGCGGTTCTGCGGCAACAGCTCACGCGCTATCACTCTTCCCCTTAGGAGCTGTACCGCCCATGTATGTAGGGAAGTCCTAAATAAAAAGAGCGGGAGCGCAGGCCAGACTTTAGTGTAGCTTTGGTGTACAGCCTGACTGCACTCCTCGCGAGCTTAAAATTGAATTCTATCTCTCACTTGTTTTATTGCCAGGTTGTCTCTTCCTCTTATCAAAGATACAGTATTGTAAACCCGACAACCAGCATATACATTTAGTCACGTCCTTCATGATGCAAAGCAAGGCGGGGGTGTAGCTCTTATTTATAAATCTAGGTTTAGCTTGTTAGCTGTTGGGGGTCACAAATATAACTCGTTTGAGCATCTGATTCTTCGCTCTGCTCAGGATATTACGCATTGGCAAGGTCAGAAGAATAAAAATCAGCCGTATTACTTTGTCACTGTATACAGGCCTCCGGGCCCATATTCTGAATTCTTAGATGAATTTGGTGCATTCATTTGTAACTTGTCAACGAGAGCAGATAACATTCTGATCATTGGTGACTTTAACGTTCATATAAATAAGCCTTCTGATCCCCTCTGCAAATCATTTATGGAAATTGTGGAGGCATTAGGATTTCGACAATGCATTCGGGATTCGACGCACATTAGTGGAAATACCCTGGATCTGGTTCTCGCACATGGTATTGCTGTCACGAATATTGATATCATGCCTCTTACATCAGTGGTGTCTGATCACTCACTTATTAAGTTTACAGTTTCACTGCCGTGTTTAGTGGAAAAACAACCTTATTTATCATTACGGCGATGCATCAACTCCTCAAGTAAGACTGAACTAGAAGCTAGACTGCCTGATGTCTTAGCCTCACTTTTGACAAATACCCAGTCAGTAGAGAGACTTGTGGATAGTTTAAACTCAGTGCTCAAAACGACACTCGACATGACTGCACCACCTGTGTTGAAACCGCGCTCCCCCAAATCGCAGTCACCTTGGTTCAATGATTACCTGCGTGACCTCAAGCATAAAGCATGCGTGGCGTGATGCTATCTTAGACTATAAGCATGCATTATTGGCCACAAAGCGGACCTATTACTCTGATTTGATCAACAAAAATAAGCATAACTCAAAGTTCTTGTTCGACATGTCTCCTCTCTCTCCTTTTACAGCACAAGATTTCCTGGATTACTTTGAGAAGAAAATAGATGACATTAGGTTGAACATATGGCGCCACTACTGAGGTATTACCTAGATTTACAGAATTTGATAGTATCTCTCTAGACATGCTGATGAAACTCGTAACATCAACAAAAAGCACAACCAGTTTATTTGATCCTATACCAACAAAACTGTTTAAGGACCTGTGGCCCACTCTTGGGCCGATTGTGCTGGAAATTATTAGTCTTTCTTTAACTTCTGGATCTGTTCCTAAATGTTTCAAATCTGCAGTGATTAAACCATTACTTAAGAAACCTAATCTTGACCTTAGTGTATTGAAAAACTATCGGCCGATATAAAATCTATCATTTTGCTCTAAAATTCTGGAAAAAGTGGTGTCACGGCAGCTTGTATACTATCTTACTGAGAATAATCTCTTTGAGCTGCTGCAGTCTGCTTTTAGAAAATATCATTCCACAGAGATGGCTCTCACTAAAGTGGTGAATGATCTTCTAGGGGGGAACTTATTAGGGGTCTCCAATTGGTTCAGAATGCTGCAGCTAAACTTTTGACATGAAGCAGAAAGTTTGACCACATTACACCCATTTTGGTGTCTCTTCACTGGCTTCCTGTCCCATTGAGATCAGATTTTAAGGTTCTGCTACTAACCTATAAAATTATTCATGGACTGGCACCTCCCTACCTAGCTGACCTAATTAAACCTTATGTACCGGCCCGGGCTTTACGTTCTCAGGGTGCAGGACTACTTTGTGTCCCTAGGGTGAATAAGAAGTCTGCGGGTCACAGAGCTTTCTCTTATCGTGCCCCTGTTCTGTGGAATGATCTCCCTGCGTCAATAAAACAATCAGATTCTGTGGAAACTTTCAAGTCCAGACTTAAGATGCACTTATTTTCCCTTTCATATGGCTAGCATACTGGTACAGTTTTGTTTTACGCTTTTTACTCTTTTAATTCATGTTATTAATAATTGGACCAGACTGAAAAACAGAAGAAATGCTAAGGTGATCGCTGGCCGCTAGCCCTAAGCTTCACCTAAATTCTGGGTCTTTTAGTGAAGCTTAGGGCTAGCGGCCAGCGATCACCTTAGCATTTCTTCTGTTTTTCTTGTTGATTAATGCTGACAAACTATACAGTATTTTTTGTCTTTCTGATGCCTGATTCTGTTTTTTCTCTGTTTAAGGTGCAGCTCCATCCAGAGATGGGAGTTGTGTTTGTGTTGGCGATCCCTCTGTCCTGTGTACCAACAGCAATTCTTGTATATTTTTCCGTGAATTGTTCTGTGAATTATTTCTGTAATTTATGTTTGTATCATGGCCCAAGCAGAGGGTCACCCCTTTGAGTCTGGTCTGCTTGAGGTTTCTTCCTCAGAGGGAGTTTTTCCTTACCACTGTTGCTCTGGGGGTTGGTAAGGTTAGACCTTACCTGTGTGAAGCGCCTTGAGGCAACTCTGTTGTGATTTGGCACTATATAAAGGAAATAAATAAAAAATAAATAAATAAAATAAAATAATCGGTATAAACTGTCTTCTAACTACGTCAAAAGCAGGCACAAAGTGTCATATAGTGAAAAGGTACAACATAAATTATATAAATCTCAATTTCTCTCGGAGCTAATGGAGGACACCTCTACTCCTCGCTGTACGCCATAGTGCTCCCCTAATATCGATAATATTGATACCAACGCTGGTATTGATATTGAAAGATCCTTGTGTAAAAAGATCGATACTCAAGCTTTTTTTCTCTCCCGCACGAACTGACTGCTGCACACACAGATTCATCAAAGTCTATTCTCTGTCTGTAAAGCCCCTTTCACACCAGGGTTGCTCCCAGTTGCGAAGTGCGTCATTATGACGACGCTGTGTTGAAGCAACTCAGTGCCAAGACGATGCAGCATGGTGCCACAACAGCGCGAGGGGAGCAAAGGAGGAAGCAAGTCGGGCACCGAAAAATTAAACCTGTTTAATTTTTTTGGCGTCCTGTGCTCGACGCAGAAAGGAAATGGTTCCAGCGCAAGTCGGGGCAAAGAGGCGTTACCCGGTGTGACTTGAAGCCAATTTATGATTCCTGCTGTGCTCCATTGTTCCCGCAGTATAAATCACGCAGGATTGTTTTTCAGGGCTGTGAAATGAAAATTGTGAAATCCGAGGAAAATTCGCAGGGGTCCCCCCCCCCCCGGGCCCCAGAAACTTAAATTTTCATCTACTGATACATTTTCAACATCTCCTGGAAGAACAAATCTCAAAATTAGTGCATATTTAAATTATCCTAGATTCAACCTTTCATTTGAACCATCAATGATCATGTTGAAGTAACAGAATATGACGTGGAAGTAGGACCTGGAATGATTTTCCTTTTAATTGTAAACCAAATTATGCATTAACTCAGAACAATTAAACTACATGAAATTCATGAAGACTGAAAAGACTGTTAAACCATGTCAAAAGCCACAGCTAAAGATTGTAGAATATTTAAAAAAAAATCAGGGTAAAATATCAATAACATACCTAATAATAAAAAGCCACACATTCTTGTGTAAATTGCTGTAAATCCACTCAAAGCCACAGTGTCTTTTTTTCCCATGAAAATAGTCTACATTAATAAAAACTAATTTACATTGTTGTGTAAATTCATGTAGCCTAAATTCATTCAAAGCCACAATGTCTTTTCAATGAAAGAAAGTCTAGATTAATGAAAGAAAAAAAAGGCACATAATCTTTTCTGAAATCCTGTTTGAACAGCACAATGTTTATTTTCCGGAGAGAAAAAAAATCTTACCAGTTCACTTTTCCCGTTTATCATTCAGATGTGTTGATGAAGCCAACAACAATTCCACGGATTCTTGTCCTTATCACACATTTTCAAAATGTCTTTCTCCCCATCTTCGCTCTGTCTGATGTCGCTCCGTGACACAGACATGCTGCAAAATGTTTGCGATGTCCACATGCTACGTTCAGCTAGCTTCACACAGGAGCCACACAGTGTCACTGCAGCAACCAACCAGTCCCGCTTTAAGACAACTGTCGTAACAGCCAGGCTTTGAGTGGCATTTATTTTCCTCTAAACTCCGCGGATCCGAGGAAACTGATTTGTATCTGTAACACACAGATCAGTGTCCACGGACTTATAAAACTTGCATGATGTCGTAAAAAAAGAGAATGCTTTGCGATAAACATTTTAAAAACTCAGTAACGATCACAATTAAAGAGTACAACACTGACACTCCCGCACCCCTCCCCATGATGAAATCCGCGGAATTCCGTGGATCCGCGGAGTTTTCACAGCCCTGGTTTTTATACCGTGTACTAAATGCAGTAAAAACTACATGCTGAAAAAAAAAAAGACCACAGAAAAAAAATGCTGATTGCAGCTCAGCTCCTTCTCTGTGTGGAGCTGTCTGGTGAAGAGAGGCACTGTGAGGCAGCAGCAGCTTCTTCTCTCACAAATGTGTTTAAATAAAATCCATAAAAGTCCTGCTCACAGACTGATTGCTAGAAATATCCAGTAAAAAGTCCAGACATCTCTAGTCCACTCATGGACGTTTGTTCACGCGCGCACATGTTAACAATTAAAAGAAAAAAAAAGTCTGGCTGCAGGCATTAGTTCCTTGTTCTCTGCTCAAACTCTCACATCACAGTTAAAAAAAAGGACAATGTCAATATCAAGTAGAACTCCAGACATCTCCACATTTGCTTAACGGTTCGTTCGTGCGTGCGTGTGCATCTCGCGGTCAAAGGAGGAAAGATAAACTATAGAACTCAGAGCACAGCCCTGCAGCTCAGCACAAGAACAAATATAAAGTAGAAGAGAAGTCAGAGTGCACAGTCTGTCTGCAGCCAAACTGTGCACCCTGACTTCTCTGTGCAGAGAAGGCTGCCGTTCTCGCCTCCTCTCTGCCCCCTGCTGTGCGCACCTGACGCAGGAAGCACAGGAAGCAACTGGGAGCAGCCCTGGTGTGAAAGGGGCTTAAGAGCAGCGCTGTGCTGTGTCACACAACATGGAGCAGCGCACCCTCCCCCTCTGGTCTTTTGTTGTTGTGCCATCACGTGGCTCAGCGGCGCCAGCTGACAGCCATGCAGGTATGCTCAGCCTGGCCCGCCCACTCAGCACTCTCCTCGAGTCAGCCTTCTACCTCAAGAGATTTTAAGTTGTGTTGAGTGATATTTTTTTAAACAAAAATGTTGACTGTGATAATGAAGTATTTTGTTGTCACGTACAATGTTTGGTGAAATTCTATCCTAGATCTTTTGGATCCTTTGGATCTATGAAGCTTAAATATGAAAAAGTATCAGTATCGATATCGGCAATACTGGGCCTGTATTTACTTGGTATCGGATCAATACCAAAATTCCCGGTATCGCCCACCTCTAATCTGTGAGACTCACTGCTTGCGAAGTGAAAATCTTTGTCGTCCGTGTGGACGTGATTTGTGTGTGTTTTTCCTGATCTGGATCACCGAGTGCCATCGTGGCTGAAGAAGAGTTTGGGCTCCGCACCGGTAACGGCTTATCTCGAGATAAACGGCCACAAATCCCACCGTAGCTGCTAATAAACTGTTTTAGACATCGAGGAAACATTTCAAATGATCCTTTAAAGAATCCGTTTCGTCTCTGCGACGCTTCAAAGACGTTCAGAGTCGCTGTAATTAAAAACAATAAAAAGCGTGTCGATCCGGTTCTTACCAGAACCTCCGAACCACTCGCTGCTCCGCTCACAGTCACACTTCTGCATGTTGTCGCCGCACCGGACAGCATTTCCACGCGGAAATAAATCCAGTTTTGAAACCTTTGTGGGCTTTGTTGAACCAGGCGCTGGTGTTGCTATGGTTACAGTAAACAGAACAGGTCGGCGGTTTCGCGCCGTGACGTCACTTCCGTCTCACACAGCTGACTTTATTTTCACAAATGTTTCTTCTTTTCGCATCTGAAGGGAGTCTGTACATCTTGAAGCCCTTGTTGTATTTGTGCATTAACCCTGCATTTTCAGCAGATAAACTCCATAGATTCACACGCAGACACATGAACAGCCAACAAACGTGATCGATTTTTTTTACTTGTCATGTCGCCACTTCAGTTCCTGCTCTTTTAGCATGGAAACTGTGCTACAAGCACAATTTTTCACCACACACGTATTATTTGGAATAATGAGAACATCACTGTACAGAATCAAACACTTTATATGCCTCAATGGATAGAGTGAAAAATTACGTTCCTTCAAGATATTCAACTATCAGGGTCAAATATTTATATTTGAAATGTTTTTAAGAATTTATCAATTTCCAAAAATTCCCAAAGAATTCAACTATGTTGTGGAAAAAGTATTCCTAGTAGACTGAAAGAATTGATGAAGGCACATGAGAAAAAGGAAATTCAGTATGCCATAGACTCAATAATGATCCATGGGATTCTATTCAAAAATGCAGCAATAAACACATGAGAAATACGAGGTCTGTCCATAAAGTATAGGTCCTTTTTATTTTTTTCAAAAACTATATGGATTTCATTCATATGTTTTTACGTCAGACATGCTTGAACCCTCGTGCGCATGCGTGAGTTTTTCCACGCCTGTCGGTGACGTCATTCGCCCGCGAGCACCCCTCGTGGGAGGAGTCATCCAGCCCCTCGTCGGAATTCCTTTGTCTGAGAAGTTGCTGAGAGACTGGCGCTTTGTTTGATCAAAATTTTTTCTAAACCTGTGAGACACATCGAAGTGGACACGGTTCAAAAAATTAAGCTGGTTTTCAGTGAAAATTTTAACGGCTGATGAGAGATTTTGAGGTGATTCTGTCGCTTTAAGGACTTTCCACGGTGCGAGACGTGCAGCGCTCCCAGGCGCCGTCGTCAGCCTGTTTCAAGCTGAAAACCTCCACATTTAAGCCTCTATTGATCCAGGACGTCGTGAGAGAACAGAGAAGTTTCAGAAGAAGTCGGTTTCAGCATTTTATCCGGATATTCCACTGTTAAAGGAGATTTTTTTAATGAAAGACGTGCGGACGCATCTCCTATAAAGAATGTAGTCCACCTGTGTGCACCTTCCTCCACTCTTATATGTTACCCTGTGCTCCTCCCTTTTCTTAAAGTAGGTATTCACCACAGCCATTTCCATCCTTTTTGCAAAATCAACTACCATCTGTCCTTCCACATTCCTATCCTTGATACCATATCTACCCATTACTTCCTCATCACCTCTGTTCCCTTCACCAACATGCCCATTGAAGTCTGCTCCTATCACCACTCTTTCATGCTTGGGCACATTCTCCACCACCTCATCTAACACACTCCAGAAATCTTCTTTCTCCTTCATCTCACAACCTACCTGTGGGGCATATGCAATGATGATATTCATCATCACCCCTTCAATTTCCAACTTCACACTCATCACCCTGTCAGACACTCGCGTAACCTCCAAAACACTTTTAACATACTCTTCCTTAAAAATGACCCCAACACCATTTATTTTCCTGTTCTCACCATGATACTACAACTTCAACCCACCGCCGATGCTCCTGCTCTTACTTCCCTTCCACTTGGTCTCTTGCACACACAATATGTCTACCTTTCCCCTCTCCATCATATCAGCCAGCTCTCTCCCTTTACCAGTCATCCTCCCAACATTCAAAGCCCCTACTCTCATTTCCACCCTTCTAGTTTTCTTCTTCTCCCGCTGTTTGTGGAAACATTCTCCTCCTCACGCAACCCTCCTCATTTATCCAGGCGTGGGACCGGCACTCAGAATGTACTGGCTGCACACCCCATGTGGCTGAGTTACATTAGAAATACAATTAAAAATTGTAATAGGAATATAGAGACTGGAACGCTGACGCTGGCTCACAGATCTGGCAAGTTGCTTATGACGGATTGTTTGCTGTTGTGACGCTCTTCTGAACTTTACACAGTTGTATACGTTTCTTTTATTTCTGTTTAGCACTTTTCTGGTTGTTAAGTGTATCTATTCTGAATCTTATTAAACTACAGTCCTGTTGTGAATCGCTAGCGGTTAGCATTTGCTAGCGGTTAGTTTTTGCTAGCGAGGTCGACCCCCCCCCCCCCCCCCACCCACCGCAGTTACTTTAATAGCTGTTTCTTTGGGTTTTTCCGTAATTATTGTATGGCTTTGCCTTACAATATGAAGGGCCTTGGGGCAACTGTTTGTTGTGATTTGGCGCTATATAAATAAAATTGATTTGATTTGATTTGATTTAATCTTAGGAGTGGTTTACTTATAGGAGTTTTTTTTTTTTTTACTGTTCCTACAAGTCAAATACTTCTGCTACTTTTTCAGTGTAACTGCTGTGAGTTTTAATTCATTTATTTACATCTGTGTGAATCCTGTGAGAGCCTTAGGAGTGGTTAGCTTATCCATTATTGGTTAGCTTGTGCTTGCTTGGCTATACTCTTGAATTTCTTAGTGCACAAAGTACACTACTTTACTTACTTTACACCATCCATAAATCCTGTGTGATGTTGGAAGACAGGGTGGCTCTCTTAGAGAGCTGTGTCCGTACGTTAGAGCAGCTTCTTAGCTCAGTGGAGTTAGATGTTACGGGCACTCCAGATGAGGTTAGTGTTGGACTGGCTAGCAAGCCCATTAGCATCAGCCAAGAAGCGCTGGATGTGGAGAATGGCTTTCGGACTGTGGCTAGGCAGAGGAGGCCCCATAGGGCTTGGTGCCCAGTTGTGGTACCCCGATCACACTCGCCACTGTGAACTGTGAATCGGTTCTCCCCCTTGGATTTGCCTGATGTGAATTTTCTGAGCCCACAAGTGACTTCCACTCCTGTCTCCAGGCCAAAACGCCGGACTTTAGTGATAGGGGATTCCATCGCCGACAAAATCAGGTTACAGACGCCGGCTGATGTTAAATGTATTTCGGGGCCAGGGCTCCCGACATTGCATCTCATCTTAGGGTGCTGATGCTGCAGAAGGGTAGACAGACTAAGGAACATGACATGAGATATAGTCACATAGTTATTCACGTCAGCACCAATGATGTCACAATGAAGCACTCAGCGGTCACAAAAATGGACATAGAGAGGACTTGTGACCTTGCCAGAAAGATGTGTCGGCATCCATTAATAGCCTCTGGTCCCCTTCCCTCCCGGGGTACTGGTAAGGCGTTTAGTATGCTGACATCATTTAATAGGTGGCTGGTGCAATTTTGTAGACAGCAAGGCTTTAGTTTTATTGATAACTGGCCTTCGTTCTTGGGCAGCCATGGCTTGCTGATGCCGGACGGCCTCCACCCTACTGGGGAAGGTGCTGCCATCTTGTCTGCGAACATAGATAGAGCTCTACAGAGAGGGTACATTAGGAATTTACAGCAGGCCACGGAGCAGGTGATTCGAGACCCTGCAAGGCTTATGACAAATGTGGGTATGGAATCCATTAGCGTAGCAGGGAAATTAGTGCAGAAAATCCACTATGGTGATAGTGCAGTTTATTTGCCAGGGAGGGAAATTCAACAAGTTGAAACTGTGGCCTGCTTCTGTAGACATGTCCATAAAAATCATAGAGGGATATTTATAGAGGGATATATTTAGAATGGGAGGCAGAGCCTTCAGCTTTCAGGCTCCTCTCCTGTGGAACCAGCTTCCAATTCAGATCAGGGAGACAGACACCCTCTCTACTTTTAAGATTAGGCTTAAAACTTTCCTTTTTGCTAAAGCTTATAGTTAGGGCTGGATCAGGTGACCCTGAACCATCCCTTAGTTATGCTGCTATAGACTTAGACTGCTGGGGGGTTCCCATGATGCACTGAGTGTTTCTTTCTCTTTTTGCTCTGTATGCACCACTCTGCATTTAATCATTAGTGATTGATCTCTGCTCCCCTCCACAGCATGTCTTTTTCCTGGTTCTCTCCCTCAGCCCCAACCAGTCCCAGCAGAAGACTGCCCCTCCCTGAGCCTGGTTCTGCTGGAGATTTCTTCCTGTTAAAAGGGAGTTTTTCCTTCCCACTGTCGCCAAGTGCTTGCTCACAGGGGGTCGTTTTGACCATTGTGGTTTTTACGTAATTATTGTATGGCCTTGCCTTACAATATAAAGCGCCTTGGGGCAACTGTTTGTTGTGATTTGGCGCTATATAAATAAAATTGATTGATTGATTGATATTCTTTGCAAACTTAATACTCATTACTACATCGGATGACTTTGAAACTGAGGATGGCCCAGTGGTTGTTCCAGCAATAGCAAAGATTTTGTACCTGGTACCTACAACGCGCGTGGAATGTCTCAAACCTAAACAATTCACAGAAACAATTCACAAAATGAATATACAGGAAATGCTGTTGGTGCACAGGACAGGAGGGTCTGAACAAATACAACTCCCATCTCTGGATGAATCTGCACCTTAAACAGAGAGAAAAAAAAAACTGAATCAGGCATCAGAGGCCCCTCCCTCCCTGCAGCAGGCCTCCGTTCTTCCCAAGCTGGTCAGGCGGTGCGACTTGACAGTTGCAGCAGCTACCAACACACTCACGTTGCCTCAATTGGAAAACGGACTGTTTCAAGATCAGTGCACATAAACAATGTCAAATATATATGTGTTGTCTTAATTCTGATGTGTGCCATTATTACGGTAAACAAGTAATACTTGTAGATCAATTGCTGTTTGTATGTGGAATGTGAGTGCAGAAATCTCGTTGTAATGACAATGATAATAAAAGCTGTCTATCTATCTATCTATCTATCTATCTATCTATCTATCTATCTATCTATCTATCTATCTATCTATCTATCTATCTATCTATCTATCTATCTATCTATCTAGAAAGACAATAAATAGAGTAGAATTTGTCAGCATTAAACAACAAGAAAAACAGAAGAAATATTAAGGTGATCACCGGCTACTAGCCCTAAGCTTCATTAAAAGACCCAGAATTTAGGTAAAGCTGAGGCCGCAGCACGCTCCAATTTCTAATAAAATTAATTAAAAGAGTAAAAAGCATAGAACTGTCATGATTCGGCCCTTTAGGGCCATCTGTTATTAGTATGGCCTTGTATCTGTGTTTTTATCCATGTATTGTCATGTTTAGGTTATCATTAGTTTGGTTTCTGTTATCCTTGTATCTGTTCACTCTTGGTTTGTTAAGTTGCAGTAGTTTAGGTCTGTTCATCACATTGTGTATATTATGCCTTGGTCACAGGTTTTGGTTATGTTCCTTTAGTTATTTATTGCACTCTGTTTATCATTTATTTTGTGTTGCTTTATCATGCTTTAATCACTAGTATTGGTTATCAATCAATCAATCAATTTTATTTATATAGCGCCAAATCACAACAAACAGTTGCCCCAAGGCGCTTTATATTGTAGGGCAAGGCCATACAATAATTACAGAAAAACCCCAACGGTCAAAACAACCCCCTGTGAGCAAGCACTTGGCGACAGTGGGAAGGAAAAACTCTATTTTAACAGGAAGAAAGGAAAGTTTTAAGCCTAATCTTAAAAGTAGAGAGGGTGTCTGTCTCCCTGATCCGAATTGGGAGCTGGTTCCACAGGAGAGGAGATTCCCCATTTACATGAACAAATTGTAATCTATTAGATAAATATGATTCAAACCACCGCAGCGCAGTGCCTTTAATACCTATGGCATGCTCTAATCTCTGTAATAAAATTTTATGGTCAACAGTATCAAAAGCAGCACTGAGGTCTAACAGAACAAGCACAGAGATGAGTCCACTGTCCGAGGCCATAAGAAGATCATTTGTAACCTTCACTAATGCTGTTTCTGTACTATGATGAATTCTAAAACCTGACTGAAACTCTTCAAATAGACCATTCCTCTGCAGATGATCAGTTAGCTGTTTTACAACTACCCTTTCAAGAATTTTTGAGAGAAAAGGAAGGTTGGAGATTGGCCTATAATTAGCTAAGATAGCTGGGTCAAGTGATGGCTTTTTAAGTAATGGTTTAATTACTGCCACCTTAAAAGCCTGTGGTACATAGCCAACTAACAAAGATAGATTGATCATATTTAAGATCGAAGCATTAAATAATGGTAGGTCTTCCTTGAGCAGCCTGGTAGGAATGGGGTCTAATAGACATGTTGATGGTTTGGATGAAGTAACTAATGAAAATAACTCAGACAGAACAATTGGAGAGAAAGAGTCTAACCAAATACCGGCATCACTGAAAGCAGCCAAAGATAACGATGCGTCTTTGGGATGGTTATGAGTAATTTTTTTCTCTAATAGTTAAAATTTTATTAGCAAAGAAAGTCATGAAGTCATTACTAGTTAAAGTTAAAGGAATACTCGGCTCAATAGAGCTCTGACTCTTTGTCAGCCTGGTTACAGTGCTGAAAAGAAACCTGGGGTTGTTCTTATTTTCTTCAATTAGTGATGAGTAGTAAGATGTCCTAGCTTTACGGAGGGCTTTTTTATAGAGCAACAGACTCTTTTTCCAGGCTAAGTGAAGATCTTCTAAATTAGTGAGACGCCATTTCCTCTCCAACTTACGGGTTATCTGCTTTAAGCTGCGAGTTTGTGAGTTATACCACGGAGTCAGGCACTTCTGATTTAAAGCTCTCTTTTTCAGAGGAGCTACAGCATCCAAAGTTGTCTTCAATGATGATATTGACGAGATACTCTATCTCACTTACAGGGTTTAGGTAGCTACTCTGCACTGTGTTGGTATATGGCATTAGAGAACATAAAGAAGGAATCATATCCTTAAACCTAGTTACAGCGCTTTCTGAAAGACTTCTAGTGTAATGAAACTTATTCCCCACTGCTGGGTAGTCCATCAGAGTAAATGTAAATGTTATTAAGAAATGATCAGACAGAAGGGAGTTTTCAGGGAATACTGTTAAGTCTTCAATTTCCATACCATAAGTCAGAACAAGATCTAAGATATGATTAAAGTGGTGGGTGGACTCATTTACATTTTGAGCAAAGCCAATTGAGTCTAATAATAGATTAAATGCAGTGTTGAGGCTGTCATTCTCAGCATCTGTGTGGATGTTAAAATCGCCCACTATAATTATCTTATCTGAGCTAAGCACTAATTCACACAAAAGTTCTGAAAATTCACAGAGAAACTCACAGTAACGACCAGGAGGACGATAGATAACAACAAATAAAACTGGTTTTTGGGACTTCCGATTTGGATGGACAAGACTAAGAGTCAAGCTTTCCAATGAATTAAAGCTCTGTCTGGGTTTTTGATTAATTAATAAGCTGGAATGGAAGATTGCTGCTAATCCTCCTCCTCGGCCCGTGCTACGAGTGTTCTGGCAGTTAGTGTGACTCGGGGGTGTTGACTCATTTAAACTAACATATTCATCCTGCTGTAACCAGGTTTCTGTAAGGCAGAATAAATCAATATGTTGATCAATTATTATATCATTTACTAACAGGGACTTAGAAGAGAGAGACCTAATGTTTAATAGACCACATTTAACTGTTTTAGTCTGTGGTGCAGTTGAAGGTGCTATATTATTTTTTCTTTTTGAATTTTTATGCTTAAATAGATTTTTGCTGGTTATTGGTAGTCTGGGAGCAGGCACCGTCTCTACGGGGATGGGGTAATGAGGGGATGGCAGGGGGAGAGAAGCTGCAGAGAGGTGTGTAAGACTACAACTCTGCTTCCTGGTCCCAACCCTGGATAGTCACGGTTTGGAGGATTTAAGAAAATTGGCCAGATTTCTAGAAATGAGAGCTGCTCCATCCAAAGTGGGATGGATGCCGTCTCTCCTAACAAGACCAGATTTTCCCCAGAAGCTTTGCCAATTATCTATGAAGCCCACCTCATTTTTTGGACACCACTCAGACAGCCAGAAATTCAAGGAGAACATGCGGCTAAACATGTCACTCCCGGTCCGATTGGGGACAGGCCCAGAGAAAACTACAGAGTCAGACATTGTTTTTGCAAAGTTACACACGATTCAATTTTAATTTTAGTGACCTCCGATTGGCATAACCGGGTGTCATTACTGCCGACGTGAATTACAATCTTACCAAATTTACGCTTAGCCTTAGCCAGCAGTTTCAAATTTCCTTCAATGTCGCCTGCTCTGGCCCCCGGAAGACAATTGACTATGGTTGCTGGTGTCGCTAACTTCACATTTCTCAAAACAGAGTCGCCAATAACCAGAGTTTGTTCCTCGGCGGGTGTGTCGCCGAGTGGGGAAAAATGGTTAGAAATGTGAACGGGTTGGCGGTGTACATGGGGCTTCTGTTTAGGGCTACGCTTCCTCCTCACAGTCACCCAGTCGGCCTGCTTTCCCGGCTGCTCGGGATCTGCCAGAGGGAAACTAACGGCGGCTAAGCTACCTTGGTCCGCGCCGACTACAGGGGCCTGGCTAGCTGTAGAATTTTCCACGGTGCGGAGCCGAGTCTCCAATTCGCCCAGCCTGGCCTCCAAAGCTATGAATAAGCTACACTTATTACAAGTACCATTACTGCTAAAGGAGGCCGAGGAATAACTAAACATTTCACACCCAGAGCAGAAAAGTGCGGGAGAGACAGGAGAAGCCGCCATGCTAAACCGGCTAAGAGCTAGTAGCTGTGCTAAGCTAGCGGATTGCTAAAAACACACAAAGTGAATAATGTGTAAATAATTTAGAGGTGATTCAGCAGAGGGAGTGCTTTAGTTAAGGCACGTGAAGATTACACTGTGAAACAAATCGTTATCTAGGTAACTAGATCAATCTAACTGCGCAGATTAAACAGCTAACAGATACAGAAAAACACCGCTGTGCTCCGGAACAGGAAATGATACAATACCGCAGTGAGAGCCAACCACCAGAGTCTTCAGAGTTTTCATCCAGTTGAGTTCCTTTAATTATGTATTGCATTTTCTGTTTATCTGTTATCTTGTTTTATTAATTGCATTATTCTCTAGTCACCGGGTTTGTTTATTTGCTGTTTTTCAGTTGTTTGTTTTTGCTCTTTTCATTTGATTCAGTCTGCTTTGCATTTTCACTCACTCCCACTCTTGCACATGCTCATGCATCTTTGTCTATTTCATCATCCCATTCTGTTTTCCTGCCTTCACTATCTTTTCTCATGCATATCTCTGTTCAATAGTCACGCCCCCTTCCAGAACCTTCACTGACACGTGCATGTCATTTCACTAATCACATCACCAGTTATTTAAGCCCTCACAGTCTCACAGTCCCTCGCTTGATTGTTGAATGTTTTCACTTTCCAGCTCTCATCCTTGCTTTGTTTAGCCCTGTATTCAGCCTGCTGGTATTTGACCTTGCTTTGTCCGTGACCACGATTTTGTTTTTGCCTTTGATTGCCACCATGCCATGTATTTTGACCTCAGCCTGTTTCCTTGACCAAGCCTCAACCTCAAGTCTGTCTGTACCTTTGCTTCGCTGCTGGACCTCCCGTGTACCGAATCCCAGCTTGGTAATTAAACCCTTTTCTTACACCAGCCTGCTTGAGAGAGTTTTGCATTTGTGTCCTACTCCGTTTGTGCCACACCTGACAAGAACTATACTATGCCAGTATGCTAGCCATACGAACGTGAAAATAAGTGCGTACGTCTGGACTTGAAAGTCTCCACAGAATCTGACTGTTTTATTGACGCAGGGAGATCATTCAACAGAACAGGGGCATGATAAGGGAAAGCTCTATGACCCACAGACTTCTTATTCACTCTAGGGACACAAAATAGTCCTGCACCCTGAGAACGCAAAGCCCGGGCCGGTACGTAAGGTTTAATTAGGTCAGCTAGGTAGGGAGGTGCCAGTCCATGAATAATTTTATAGACTAGTTGCCAAAATGGGTGTAATGTGGTCAAACTTTCTGCTTCGTGTTAAAAGTTTAGCTGCAGCATTCTGAACCAATTGGAGAGCCCTAATGCTGGACTGTGGTAAACCAGTGATCTTAATTGGAAACATATATGGCTAAATCCTTTCCAATATTGTATTTATAATAAAATTAGAGAACTACACTGGAAAATCTTACATCGCATTTACCCGACAAATCTCCTTATCTGCAAATTTATAGATGTAGATCCCAAATGCTGCTTTTGTGGTAAAGGAGTCAATAATACATCTATTTTGTATATGGCTTAATCTGGAGTTACTCATTTATAATAAAACCAATCATAGAATTAAAATAGCAAATCATAATGTAATGACCTCCTTTGAACATAAAAATGAAAATATACAATATTTAGTAAACCTATATATATATTACTTAGTAAACATCATATATAAAGCTAAATTCAGTCAATCTAAACCCGTTCTCAAACTATGGATAATTGAAATCAACACCTACCTTAAAACTTTGAATAACATACCAAACAAAAAAGCAATAACGACAATAAACCTAGTTTCCAATAAATCCCCTCGTACTCCTCGGGTCAGTCTTTGTCCATGCTGATGTCTGTATTGTATAATATGTCTCTTGTTATGTAAGTGTATGTAATGATGCCTGTTTGTTGGAAATGATGTATGTTAGTCATATCACTTGTCTGTGTCTCTTGTTACGCTTTTTCTCTCTTGTCTATATGAAAAGGAAAAAAAGAAGCACTCTATGGAGGTTGATGCAGCACCCCCTAGTGGCACATTTGAACCTCTGTAATTCAAAGGTCAGTGAGGTCCTTCTGCTGCTGCTTTTTTTTTTCCACTTGGGGTCACACAGCCCAAATACACAAAGCCCGTTAACGGCTTTATTTGTTTAAAAACAGGAAGAAACGGCCTGAGGGAATGAAAACCACTGAAACCTAAAAACAGCATTTAAAAAAGGAGCCGCTGCTCACCAGAGCTGACAAACATCTGAAAAGAAAGTGATGACAGGAAGCCAGCAGTTCAAGATGATCTCAGAAGCCAGCACTGGTATGAACTTTGTATTGATGATGTCATCAAAGAGAAAAAGATAAATCAGCCAACGTTCTGATCGGTTCCCGGCTGCAGACAAAGACCACCAGGAGCAGCGGACACAGACAAGAGGAAAAAAACAAGAAGAGAAAGTATGACCAACTTAAACCCTGACACATGATGAGGAGACGAGGGACAGACCCAAGACAGGAGCACGCCTCCAGACACACACACAGACTGACAGCTGACATGAAAGTACACGGAACCCAGGTGAGTACTACTAAACTGAACCAACGCTGCACCTAACAGGTTTTTTCATTATCAGTTCATCTGCTGATTATTTTCTCAAGTCAGTACAGTCTGTAAAATGTTTTTTTTGTGTGTGTGTCTCACATCTGATATTTTACCTATGATACCTAGGTACAGTGGGGTAAAAAAGTATTTTGTCAGTCCCTGATTGTACAAGTTCTCCTACTTAGAAAGATGAGAGAGGTCTGTAATTTTCATCATAGGTACACTTCAACTATGAGAGACAAAATGAGAAAAAAAAAAATCCAGGAAATCACATTGTAGGATTTTTAAAGAATTTATTTGTAAATTATGGTGGAAAATAAGTATTTGGTCACCCACAAACAAGCAAGATTTCTGGCTCTCACAGACCTGTAACTTCTTCTTTAAGAAGCTCTTCTGTCCTCACCTGTATTAATGGCACCTGTTGGAACTCGTTATTTGTATAAAAGACACCTGTCCACAGCCTCAAACAGTCAGACTCCAAACTCACCCATGGCCAAGACCAAAGAGCTGTCAAAGGACACCAGGAAGAACATTGTAGATGTGCACCAGTATGGGAAGAGTGAATCTACAACAGTCAAGCAGGTTGGTGTGAATAAATTAACTGTGGGAGCAATTGTAAGAAAATGGAAGACATACAAGACCATTGATAATCTCCCTTGATCTGGGGCTCCACGCAAGATCTCATCCTGTGGGGTCAAAAGGATCATGAGAACAGTGAACACAAATCCCAGAACTACACGGAGGGACCTGATGAATGACCTGCAGAGAACTGGGACCAAAGTAACAAAGGCTACACACTACGCAGAGAGGGACTCAAATCCTGCAGTGCCAGGCTTGTCCCCCTGCTTAAGACAGTACATGTCCAGGCCCGTCTGAAGTTTGCCAGAGAGCATATGGATGATCCAGAAGAGGTTTGGGAGAATATCATGTGGTCAGATGAAACCAAAATAGAACATTTTGGTAAAAACTCAACTCGTGTTTGGAGGAAGAAGAATGCTGAGTTGCATCCCAAGAACACCATATCTACTGTGAAGCATGGGGGTGGAAACATCATGCTTTGGGGCTGTTTTTCTGCAAAGGGGACAGGACGCCTGATCCGTGTTAAGGGAAGAATGAACGGGGCCATGTATCATGAGATTTTAATCCAAAACCACCTTCCATCAGTGAGAGCATTGAAGATGCAACATGGCTGGGTCTTCCAGTGTGACAATGATCCCAAACACACCGCTTGGGCAACGAAGGAGTGGCTCCGTAAAAAGCATTTCAAGGTCCTGGGGTGGCCTAGCCAGTCTCCAGACCTCAACCCCGTAGAAAATTTGTGGAGGGAGTTGAAAGTCCATGTTGCCCAGCGACAGCCCCAAAACATCACTGATCTAGAGGAGATCTGCATGGAGGAATGGACCAAAATACCAGCTACAGTGTGTGCAAACCTGGTGAAGACTTACAGGAAACATTTGACCTCTGTCATTGCCAACAAAGATTATGTTACAAAGTACTGAGTTGAACTTTTGTAATTGACCAAATACTTATTTTTCACCATAATTTACAAATAAATTCTTTAAAAATCCTACAGTGTGATTTCCTGGATTTTTTTTTTCTCATTTTGTCTCTCACAGTTGAAGTGTACCTATGATGAAAATTACAGACCTCTCTCATCTTTCTAAGTAGGAGAACTTCCACAATCAGGGACTGACTAAATACTTTTTTGCCCCACTGTATCCCCTTCCTCAATCAATCAACATTTATTTATAAAGCACCTTGCAGCACCGACTGGTGTCCAAAGTGCTTAACATTAAAAACACAAATTCACAAAAAATAAAACACATAGAATAAAATTTTAAAACAACACATAAAAAAGAACATAAAAATATCAGAACATGTCACCTCCCCACTAAGTGTTAAAAGACACTTTAAATAAATAAGTCTTTAACTTAGATTTAAAAAGTGCTAGGTCAGGAATAGTACGTAACTCAAGAGGTAGCTCATTCCACAGTCTGGGGCCGGCTACCGCGAAAGCATGATCACCCCAGTGTTTATATCTTGACCTTGGAACATCTAAGTAAAGCTGGCCAGACGCCCTTATCGTCCTACTGTAGGTGTGCAAAGTTAATATTTCAGACAAGTAGGGAGGTGCAAGGCCATAAATAGCTTTAAAAACAAACATTAAAATTTTAAAATCAATTCTAAAATGAACTGGAAGCCAGTGGAGTGAGTACAGGACGGGTGTAATATGCTCACGCCTAAAAGTGTTTGTTAAAAGACGAGCAGCAGCATTCTGCACCAACTGGAGACGTGCAAGAGACGACTGATTAATGCCTGAATAAAGTGCATTACAATAATCAAGTCTGGAGCTGATGAAAGCATGAATGGCCGTCTCAAGATCACGTCTACGGAGAAAGTGCTTTATTTTAGCCAAAAGGCGAAGTTGGAAAAAACTAGCTTTGACAACAGAATTTATCTGTTGATCGAACCTCAAACAGCTGTCAAATATCACAAACAAATTCTTGACAGCTGGTTTTACACAGTTAGCCAAAGCACCAAAATTTGGTGTTACCACATTTGGTATGCCAGAGCGCTCAAACACCATGATCTCAGTTTTACCATCATTCAGGTAAAGGAAGTTTTGGGACAGCCACTGCTTTACATCACGAATACAATTAAATAATGATGACAAAGCATCACTCCCATTAGTCCTCACAGGCAGATTTGCAGATCATCTGCATAACAATGAAAGGACAGATTGTGCTGGGTTATAATTGACCCCAATGGCAGAATGTACAAAGAAAATAGAATCGGCCCAAGGACAGAACCCTGCGGCACTCCACAGCACAGAGGAGCAGTTGATGAGGAGAGGTCCCCAATCATGACAGAAAAGCTCCTTTCAGCCAAATATGATCTAAACCACTTAAGTGCAGTACCCTGAATGCCAATAAAATGTTCTAACCGGGAAACAAGTACTGTGTGATCCACAGTATCAAAGGCTGCTGTGAGGTCCAACAGAACGAGCACAGCAGGATTCCCTGCATCCACCGACAGAGTAATATCATTATGAACTTTTAAAAGTGCTGACTCAGTGCTGTGTCGTGACCTAAACCCAGATTGGAATTTTTCAAGGATGAGCTTGTCTTCTAAAAATGATTGTAACTGTAAAAAGACAACCTTTTCTAAAACCTTAGATAGAAATGGCAGATGAGACACAGGTCTTAGATATTTGCGTCACGACACTAAGATGTTGTATTCTTTCTTGATTGGTCCACTTCTCCTCCACGTGCAGTGCATTCTTCCATCACTCGCTGAACACATCCTAATAAGGACTGATTATGCACTCACCATGCAGCTCTCAGCCGCTCCCCCCATGCAACCACCCATCCATGCACAATTAGCTCTTACTTGCACATGTTTTGTTGGGCATACATTCCACTGTAAGCAAATCTTGTACTCTGCCGAGCAATTACCATAGCCTTGTATGCAATGTCAGCATACCTTATCCTCTTTTGATTAGCCACGAATGAGTCACAGTTTTCAGTTATCAACTATACAGAAAAACAGGTCAAATCCAGCAGAACACATTCAAACATGACCAATCAATATACAATAAATACATCATTCATTAATCATGCTAACAGTCTGCAGAGCACGATAAGAAGATTGACAGCTGCTTCACAAAGTTTTTTTTTTTTTGCCTTCCTCCTCCTGATTCTGCACAGGATGCGCATTTGTGTGCAGGTGTAAATTCACAAGGCAGTATAATGTACCACGCGTGCTCTCCAAAACACATTTTATTGTTGTGAATCAATCTTGCAGCTCTTAAAAAATGCAAAAAGTAACCGGAGACAGACACAAAGCAGCCTGTCTTTTTTTGGCTGTTGTTGCTGGAAGTTCCTCTTTTCTTTCCTCTCTGATTATAAACAGGGGTAAAAAGTTACTCTTCAGTAGATGCACCGGCTGTGTTCTGGCTGGAAAGAGAGACCATAGACCATTATAAGAACAATGAATGTACCATTGAAATGTAAGACAATCATGTTACTGGTAATGATGTTTAATTGATGCTTGATGACTTGATGCTGGGATCTGTGTTGGAATTGAAGAAACAAATAGTTTTCTTTTTCTCTGTTAATGTTTCATTCCTGCTATAAAGAGCAGACAATACAAGAATTATTGTCCTGGAAGTAAACAAGGAATTTATGGAATGACATGAGTCATATGAAATAAAAACATCCCACTATCCCTTGCGCACATAGTGACCGGAGGTCAGACCAGCGAAGTTCACGGCTTCTGCAGGCCACCTACCTGGAGCAGCTCTGACCACACGGACGTGTGATGTCCAGACGCTCACATCATGAACACACCAGCCAGGGTCTGCGTGTTCAGCTATCTCTGGTCGCTTGGTACGTGGTGCGGCAAAGGACACTGTGTCATGTGGACTATAACTTATGTGGTGAATGTGACATTAGACTTGCCAGCTGGCTGATCACAAAGATCACACAGATAATTTCAGATGTCCCGGCATGGCTGCATGGTTATCACATACGTGCTGGGACATGGCTGGGTGCGATCCAAAGGTGATTTTCTTTTGTTTTTATTTTCTCCCATGTTGTCATCATTTACACACACATACACCACCGTGTCTTGTACATGGGTGGTTGAAGCACATGTGACAATGTGTTCCGCAGCTTTGTGTAGCACTGACTCAGTGGTCAGCTGCGATGTGGAGCAGTGCAAGTCTCAGGAATGCAGTCACTGGCTGTGGGCCATGGTCAGCTCCCTCCCTGCTTGATTTTGAATGACATCCAACCCATGACATGATTACATGACAACCACGGTCCCCTGACAAACGCATCACTGTAGTGGCTGTGATCACGTGTGATCGACTCACCGTGGGCAGACAGCACACTGTGTGCACCTGCATGTCTGGTATTACAGCTGTGAGGATCATGATGTCTTGTATACATTGTGTAACCCATGGGAGGGAATGACAATGTATGTGTTAAAGGACGTCCATCATGGACACGACAGCCTGTCCAGGTGTGTGTGATGCACTGGACAGTGAACCCACAGCACTCCAGCCACCGTTTGAGCTTTCACCACCTTAGATCTCGGCTGCACCTCGACAATGTTGGATGGTAAGGGGGAGCAAGACACACCTGAATGTCATTTGTGGTGCTTGGGGGAGCATGACATACACTCACACCATTCATGGTGCTTGGGGGTGGACATGACACAATGACTGCCCTTTGAGCTGTCGTCACCTCAACCACACCTCGACAGTGGTGTCCTGGGCACTACATTCGCACTGGCCGCGCGAACGGGTCTGCATTTTCAAAGTGTGGGTGGAATGGGCATTCAACCACCAGTCGCCCTCATTTGGCTGCTAGTAGGCTGTCTCGATCGCAACATTTGGCAGAGTTCAATATGGCTGATCATTTCATGCAGCCCTTAAACCGCAGTCCAAATGGTCCGACCTGCATACGACATGCCGTACAAATGTTGCGACCATGGTCAGATGGCAATACAACCTCATCTTGATGCCATTCAATTGGGTTTTGAGCATGACGCGAATGTGGAGTGCATGTGCTGTGGCTGAATGGTTGCACGAGGCATTTGAGTGTGGCTGCGATTTTTCACAAGTGCCATTCGAATCCTCCTTCGTACGCCATTCGGCTTCATTTGTGTGAAGGGGCCTTTAACATTGAATTTTCAGAAATTCATAACTGTCAAAAAAGATCGAATGTCTTTCATATTTGGCAGCATTATGTAGGATGACAATGTTTGATCCAGATCTGCTCCAAATTATAGATTTCGTGGACATTTATAATTAACATTCTAACCCCATTTAATGTATACTTTACATTATATCTTCATCAAACATACCCTAATCACTCTCATATTTGAAAGTGAGGTGCAGACTGGCACTCACTATCACCGGACAAAGTTTGATCTGGATCTGATCAGGATTGAGGATTTTGTGGACACTTGAATTTAATATTGAAAAAGCCCATTTGGTGTACATTTTGCATTATATCTCAATCAAAAGTGCCTTATCAGTCAGAAACAAAGTGCCATAAAATCAATGACAAATTATACATAGCAGAGATAACCAATGTTCTGTGAAAATGATCTGAAAAAGAATTCAGATCATTTTTGTTATACAGTGTTACTGCTCCGTCGATCTACTGTGCTGTCATTACATAGTGTTACTGCTCCATTGTTCTACAGTGTTATTGCTCCGTCATATAAACAGTGTTACTTCTGTCATTCTACAGTGCTACTGTGCCGTCATTATACAGTGGTACTGCACCGTTATTGTACAGTGTTACGTCTCTGTCATTATACAGTGGTACTGCACCGTTATTCTACAGTGTTACGTCTCTGTCATTATACAGTGGTACTGCACCGTTATTCTACAGTGTTACGTCTCTGTCATTCTACAGTGCTACTGTGCCGTCATTATACAGTGGTACTGCACCGTTATTCTACAGTGTTACGTCTCTGTCATTATACAGTGGTACTGCGCCGTTATTCTACAGTGTTACGTCTCTGTCATTATACAGTGGTACTGCGCTGTTATTCTACAGTGTTACGTCTCTGTCATTATACAGTGGTACTGTGCCGTCATTATACAGTGGTACTGCACCGTTATTCTACAGTGTTACGTCTCTGTCATTATACAGTGGTACTGTGCCGTCATTATACAGTGGTACTGCACCGTTATTCTACAGTGTTACGTCTCTGTCATTATACAGTGGTACTGCGCCGTTATTCTACAGTGTTACGTCTCTGTCATTATACAGTGGTACTGCGCTGTTATTCTACAGTGTTACGTCTCTGTCATTATACAGTGGTACTGTGCCGTCATTATACAGTGGTACTGCACCGTTATTCTACAGTGTTACGTCTCTGTCATTATACAGTGGTACTGCGCCGTTATTCTACAGTGCTACTGTGCCGTCATTATACAGTGGTACTGCGCCGTCGATCTACAGTGCTACTGTGCCGTCATTATACAGTGGTACTGCGCCGTCGATCTACAGTGCTACTGTGCCGTCATTATACAGTGGTACTGCTCCGTTATTCTACAGTGTTACGTCTCTGTCATTATACAGTGGTACTGCGCCGTTATTCTACAGTGCTACTGTGCCGTCATTATACAGTGGTACTGCGCCGTTGATCTACAGTGCTACTGTGCCGTCATTATACAGTGGTACTGCTCCGTTATTCTACAGTGCTACTGTGCCGTCATTATACAGTGGTACTGCTCCGTCGATCTACAGTGCTACTGTGCCGTCATTATACAGTGGTACTGCTCCGTCGATCTACAGTGCTACTGTGCCGTCATTATACAGTGGTACTGCTCCGTCGATCTACAGTGTTACATCTCTGTTGATCTACAGTGCTTCTGTGCTGTTGTTATTAGGGATGGGTATTGATAAGATTTTATCGATATTGATGCCATTATCGATTCTGCTTATCGATTCGATTCCTTATTGATTCCCTTATCGATACCTCTTGTGAATTTTGTACTAAAAGTAGGCTTTACAGGTTTTCTGTGTATTTCAAATAAATATGAAAATGGTCACTGTATCCTTCAAATTTAACATTAAAAATGCTATAGACATGCTAACGAGTTAGCATCGGTCTCGTTTTTAAGTTATAAAATACATCTATCAACTATTTCAGAAGACCATAACAGGTCGGTTTAACATAAAAAAGGTAAATAATACTCACAGCCATATGCTCTTTAGGGTTTCAGCGCGGGAAAGAGAAAAAAATAAATGAAACAATGACCTAAGCACTGCTTCGATCTGCGAATCACTGCTTCGATTGGTTCAAAGCCGCACTGCAGAAAAGTTGATTACAGACCCACTGCAGGGTCTGTAATCAATGTAGAGAAATTATAATTTTCTTGACAAACACCCCCAAAAACAACGGCCACTCTGAAGGACCGATAAGGGAATCGTTAAGTAAAAAGGTTATTGATGTCGGTGGTTCGAATCATTTCTTAACGATGCCCGAAAGGAACCGGTTCTTGATACCCATCCCTAGACCTTATACAGTGTTACTCTGTCACTCTACAGGGCTTCTGTGCCGTCGTTATACAGTGTTACTGCTCTGTTATTCTACAGTGTTATTGCTCCTTCATTATACAGTGTGACTGCTCCATCGATCTACAGTGTTATTGCTCCGTCACTCTACAGGGTTTCTGTTCCGTTGTTATACAGTGTTACTTCTCTGTCATTCTACATTGTTACTTCTCTGTCATTCTACAGGGCTTCTGTGCTGTCATTATACAGTGTTACTGCTCCATCGATCTACAGTGTTATTGCTCCGTCATTATACAGTGTTACTCCTCTGTCGATCTACAGTGCTTCTGTGCCGTCGTTATACAGTGTTACTGCTCTGTCATTCTCCAGGGTTTCTGTGCTGTCATTATACAGTGTTACATTATACAGTGTTACTTCTCTGTCATTCTACAGGGTTTCTGTGCCATCATTATACAGTGTTACATTATACAGTGTTACATTATACAGTGTTACTTCTCTGTCATTCTACAGTGTTTCTGTGTTGTCATTATACAGTGTTACTTCTCTGTCATTCTACAGTGTTTCTGTGTTGTCATTCTACAGTGTTACTTCTCTGTCATTCTCCAGGGTTTCTATTCCGTTGTCATACAGTGTTACTGCTCTGTTATTCTACAGCAGGGGTAGGCAACCTGTTCCAGAAAGAGCCATGAGGGTGCAGGTTTTCTTTGCAGCCACTGACTACACCAGGTGATTTTACTGATTAATATCACTTTGAGCAGATGGAATCAGTTAATCAGTAAAATCACCTGGTGGAGTCAGTGGCTGCAAAGAAAACCTGCACCCTCATGGCTCTTTCTGGAACAGGTTGCCTACCCCTGTTCTACAGTGTTACTTCTCTCTCATTCTCCAGGGCTTCTGTGCCGTTGTTATACAGTGTTACTGCTCTGTCGATCTACAGTGCTTCTGTGCCGTCGTTATACAGTGTTACTGCTCTGTTATTCTATAGTGTTACTGCTCTGTCATTCTCCAGGGTTTCTGTGCCGTTGTTATACAGTGTTACTGCTCTGTCATTCTCCAGGGTTTCTGTTCCGTTGTTATACAGTGTTACTGCTCTGTCATTCTCCAGGGTTTCTGTTCCGTTGTTATACAGTGTTACTGCTCCGTCATTCTACAGTGCTTCTGTGCCGTCGTTATACAGTATTACTTCTCTGTCGATCTACAGGGCTTCTGTGCCGTCGTTATACAGTATTACTTCTCTGTCGATCTACAGGGCTTCTGTGCCGTCGTTATACAGTGTTACTGCTCTGTTATTCTACAGGGCTTCTGTGCCGTCATTATACAGTGTTACTTCTGTCATTCTATAGGGTTTCTGTTCCGTTGTTATACAGTGTTACTGCTCTGTTATTCTACAGTGTTACTTCTGTCATTCTACAGGGTTTCTGTGCTGTTGTTATACAGTGTTACTTCTCTCTCATTCTACAGGGTTTCTGTGCTGTTGTTATACAGTGTTATTGCTCCGTCAAGCTACAGTGCTACTGTGCTGCCGTTATACACTGTTACATTATACAGTGTTACTTCTCTGTCATTCTCCAGGGCTTCTGTGCCGTCGTTATACAGTGTTACTGCTCTGTTATTCTACAGTGTTACTTCTCTGTAATTCTACAGGGTTTCTGTGCCGTTGTTATACAGTGTTACTGCTCTGTCATTCTACAGTGTTACTTTTCTGTCATTCTCCAGGGTTTCTGTGCCGTTGTTATACAGTGTTACTGCTCCGTCGATCTACAGTGTTATTGCTCCGTCATTATACAGTGTTACTGCTCTGTTATTCTACAGGGCTTCTGTGCCGTCATTATACAATGTTACTGCTCTGTTATTCTACAGGGCTTCTGTGCCGTCATTATACAGTGTTACTTCTCTGTCATTCTATAGGGTTTCTGTTCCGTTGTTATACAGTGTTACTGCTCTGTTATTCTACAGTGTTACTTCTGTCATTCTACAGGGTTTCTGTGCTGTTGTTATACAGTGTTACTTCTCTGTCATTCTACAGGGTTTCTGTGCTGTTGTTATACAGTGTTATTGCTCCGTCAATCTACAGTGCTACTGTGCTGCCGTTATACACTGTTACATTATACAGTGTTACTTCTCTGTCATTCTCCAGGGTTTCTGTTCCGTTGATATACAGTGTTACTACTCCGTCGATCTACAGTGTTATTGCTCCGTCATTATACAGTGTTACTTCTCTGTCATTCTACAGGGTTTCTGTGCCGTCGTTATACAGTGTTACTGCTCTGTCATTCTACAGGTACTTCTCTGTCATTCTACAGTGTTACTTCTCTGTCATTATACAGTGTTACTTCTCTGTCATTCTACAGTGTTACTTCTCTGTCATTATACAGTGTTACTTCTCTGTCATTCTACAGTGTTACTTCTCTGTCATTATACAGTGTTACTTCTCTGTCATTATACAGTGTTACTTCTCTGTCATTATACAGTGTTACTTCTCTGTCATTCTACAGTGTTACTTCTCTGTCATTATACAGTGTTACTTCTCTGTCATTATACAGTGTTACTTCTCTGTCATTCTACAGTGTTACTTCTCTGTCATTATACAGTGTTACTTCTCTGTCATTCTACAGTGTTACTTCTCTGTCATTATACAGTGTTACTTCTTTGTCATTCTACAGGGTTTCTGTGTTGTCATTATACAGTGTTACTGCTCTGTTATTCTACAGTGTTACTTCTCTGTCATTCTACAGGGTTTCTGTGTTGTCATTATACAGTTTTACTGCTCTGTTATTCTACAGTGTTACTTCTTTGTCATTCTACAGGGTTTCTGTGCTGTCATTATACAGTGTTACTTCTCTGTCATTCTACAGTGTTACTTCTCTGTCATTCTACAGTGTTACTTCTCTGTCATTATACAGTGTTACTTCTCTGTCATTCTACAGTGTTACTTCTCTGTCATTCTACAGTGTTACTTCTCTGTCATTATACAGTGTTACTTCTCTGTCATTCTACAGTGTTACTTCTCTGTCATTATACAGTGTTACTTCTCTGTCATTATACAGTGTTACTTCTCTGTCATTCTACAGTGTTACTTCTTTGTCATTCTACAGGGTTTCTGTGTTGTCATTATAAAGTGTTACTGCTCTGTTATTCTACAGTGTTACTTCTCTGTCATTCTACAGTGTTACTTCTCTGTCATTCTACAGTGTTACTTCTCTGTCATTATACAGTGTTATCGTCCTACGTGTTACTTCTCTGTCATTCTACAGTGTTACTTCTCTGTCATTATACAGTGTTACTTCTTTGTCATTCTACAGGGTTTCTGTGTTGTCATTATACAGTGTTACTGCTCTGTTATTCTACAGTGTTACTTCTCTGTCATTCTACAGGGTTTCTGTGTTGTCATTATAAAGTGTTACTGCTCTGTTATTCTACAGTGTTACTTCTTTGTCATTCTACAGGGTTTCTGTGCTGTCATTATAAAGTGTTACTGCTCTGTCATTCTACAGTGCTTCTGTGCCGTTGTTATACAGTATTACTGTTTCATCATTCTACAGGGTTTCTGTGTTGTCATACAGTGTTACTGCTCTGTTATTCTACATTGTTACTTCTCTGTAATTCTACAGGGTTTTTGTGCTGTCATTATACAGTGTTACTTCTCTGTTATTCTACATTGTTACTTCTCTGTCATTCTACAGTGTTACTTCTCTGTCATTCTACAGGGCTTCTGTGCTGTTATTCTACAGTGTTACTTCTCTGTCATTCTACAGGGTTTCTGTGTTGTCATTATACAGTGTTACTTCTCTGTCATTCTACAGGGTTTCTGTGCTGTTGTTATATAGTGTTACTTCTCTGTCATTCTACGGGTGTTGTGTGTGGGCCGCTGAAGAGGAGGTACTGCTGGCCCATCACCACCAGAGGGCGCCCTGCCTGGAGTGCGGGCTCCAGGCACCAGAGGGCGCCGCCGCCTGATGAGAGCAGCCAGGGTGACAGCTGTCACCCATTACTGGACACAGCTGACTTCACTCAGTACGGAGGTATATCAGCAGGACAGCGTCTCCACCTCAGTGCCGAGAGATCACCTTGAGTTTAAGGTAATCACCTCTGCAACATATATCTGTGTGACGATACTTTATAATCTTTTCAGGACAGCGGAAGGCCAAGTGTTCAGATAAGTACTCACCTTTCCTGCTTCAGTGTGACAAGAGGTGGAGGCGGCTTTGCCCCTCTCATCTCCCGGGTGCGGTCGCATCCCAACCTGTGTGTTTGTGTTCTTTCCCGCCAGCAGTACCGGATCCGACGAGTGGAGGCAGTGGCCACCTGGGAATTCGGGACTTGGCGGTTCCAGTACTTCTGGGTTTCGGTGGCAGAGGAGATCTGGGTGGTTCCGGTTCAACTAGGACGGACGTCTCCTACCTTCGGGCCTGCCCACAAGACACCAGCAGATTTCGGCTTACACCTCCAAATTGCTAATTGTTGTATCAGTTGTGCTATTTTCACAACAATAAAACTTGTTCTTACTTTTCTCCATTGTCCGTTCATTGCGCCCCCTGTTGTGGGTCCGTGTACCTACACTTTCACAACAACGGGGTTTCTGTGCCGTTGTTATACAGTGTTACCGCTCTGTTATTCTACAGTGTTCTCTGTTATTCTACAGTGTTACTTCTCTGTCATTCTACAGGGCTTCTGTGCTGTCATTATACAGTGTTACAGCTCTGTTATTCTACAGTGTTCTCTGTTATTCTACAGTGTTACTGCTCTGTTATTCTACAGTGTTACCGCTCTGTTATTCTACAGTGTTCTCTGTTATTCTACAGTGTTACTTCTCTGTCATTCTACAGGGCTTCTGTGCTGTTGTTATACAGTGTTACAGCTCTGTTATTCTACAGTGTTCTCTGTTATTCTACAGTGTTACTTCTCTGTCATTCTACAGGGCTTCTGTGCTGTTGTTATACAGTGTTACAGCTCTGTTATTCTACAGTGTTCTCTGTTATTCTACAGTGTTACTTCTCTGTCATTCTACAGGGCTTCTGTGCTGTCATTATACAGTGTTACTGCTCGGTCGATCTACAGTGTTATTGCTTCTGTGCCGTTGTTATACAGTGTTACTCCTCTGTCATTCGACAGTGCTTCTGTGCCGTTGTTAGACAGTGTTACTGCTCTGTTATTCTACAGTGTTACTTCTCTGTCATTGTACAGGGTTTCTGTGCTGTTGTTAGACAGTGTTACTGCTCTGTTATTCTACAGTGTTACTTCTTTGTCATTCTACAGGGTTTCTGTGCCGTTGTTAGACAGTGTTACTGCTCTGTTATTCTACAGTGTTACTTCTTTGTCATTCTACAGGTTTCTGTGTTGTCATTCTACAGTGTTACTTCTCTGTCATTCTACAGGTTTCTGTGTTGTCATTATACAGTGTTACTTCTCTGTCATTCTACATTGTTACTTCTCTGTCATTCTACAGGGTTTCTGTGCTGTTGTTAGACAGTGTTACTGCTCTGTTATTCTACAGTGTTACTTCTTTGTCATTCTACAGGTTTCTGTGTTGTCATTCTACAGTGTTACTTCTCTGTCATTCTACAGGTTTCTGTGTTGTCATTATACAGTGTTACTTCTCTGTCATTCTACATTGTTACTTCTCTGTCATTCTACAGGGCTTCTGTGCTGTTGTTATACAGTGTTACTGCTCTGTTATTCTACAGTGTTACTTCTGTTCTACAGTGTTACTTCTCTGTCATTCTACAGTGTTCTCTGTTATTCTACAGTGTTCTCTGTCATTATACAGTGTTACAGCTCTGTTATTCTACAGTGTTACTTCTCTGTCATTATACAGGGCTTCTGTGCTGTCATTATACAGTGTTACAGCTCTGTTATTCTACAGTGTTACTTCTCTGTCATTATACAGGGCTTCTGTGCTGTCATTATACAGTGTTACTCCTCTGTCATTCGACAGAGCTTCTGTGCCGTTGTTAGACAGTGTTACTGCTCCGTCATTCTACAGTGTTACTTCTCTGTCATTGTACAGGGCTTCTGTGCCGTTGTTAGACAGTGTTACTGCTCTGTTATTCTACAGTGTTACTTCTTTGTCATTCTACAGGGTTTCTGTGCCGTTGTTAGACAGTGTTACTTCTCTGTCATTGTACAGGGTTTCTGTGCTGTTGTTAGACAGTGTTACTTCTCTGTCATTGTACAGTGTTACTTCTTTGTCATTCTACAGGGTTTCTGTGCCGTTGGTAGACAGTGTTACTTCTCTGTCATTGTACAGGGTTTCTGTGCTGTTGTTAGACAGTGTTACTTCTCTGTCATTCTACAGGGTTTCTGTTCCATTGTTATACAGTGTTACTTCTCTGTCATTCTACAGGGTTTCTGTGCCGTTGTTATACAGTGTCACTGCTCTTTCATTCCACAGTGTTACTTCTCTGTCATTCTCCAGGGTTTCTGTTCCGTTGTTATACAGTGTTACTTCTCTGTCATTCTACAGGGTTTCTGTTCCGTTGTTATACAGTGTTACTTCTCTGTCATTCTACAGGGTTTCTGTTCCGTTGTTATACAGTGTTACTTCTCTGTCATTCTACAGGGTTTCTGTTCCGTTGTTATACAGTGTTACTTCTCTGTCATTCTACAGGGTTTCTGTTCCGTTGTTATACAGTGTTACTTCTCTGTCATTCTACAGGGTTTCTGTGCCGTTGTTATACAGTGTTACTGCTCTGTCATTCTACAGTGTTACTTCTCTGTCATTCTACAGGGTTTCTGTGCCGTTGTTATACAGTATTACTGCTCTGTTATTCTACATTGTTACTTCTCTGTCATTCTCCAGGATTTCTGTGTTGTCATTATACAGTGTTATTTCTCTGTCATTCTCCAGGGTTTCTGTGCCGTTGGTATATAGTGTTACTGCTCTGTTATTCTACAGTGTTACTTCTTTGTCATTCTACAGGGTTTCTGTGCCGTTGTTAGACAGTGTTACTTCTCTGTCATTCTACAGGGGTTCTGTTCCATTGTTATACAGTGTTACTTCTCTGTCATTCTACAGGGTTTCTGTTCCGTTGTTATACAGTGTCACTGCTCTTTCATTCCACAGTGTTACTTCTCTGTCATTCTCCAGGGTTTCTGTTCCATTGTTATACAGTGTTACTTCTCTGTCATTCTACAGGGCTTCTGTGTTGTCATTATACAGTGTTATTTCTCTGTCATTCTCCAGGGTTTCTGTGCCGTTGGTATATAGTGTTACTGCTCTGTTATTCTACAGTGTTACTGCTCTGTCATTCTCCAGGGTTTCTGTGTTGTCATTCTACAGTGTTACTGCTCTGTCATTCTCCAGGGTTTCTGTGCCGTTGTTATACAGTGTTACTTCTCTGTCATTCTACAGGGTTTCTGTGCCGTTGTTATACAGTGTTACTTCTCTGTCATTCTCCAGGGTTTCTGTGTTGTCATTCTACAGTGTTACTTCTCTGTCGTTCTCCAGGGTTTCTGTGTTGTCGTTATACAGTGTTCTCTGTCATTCTCCAGGGTTTCTGTGCCGTTGGTATACAGTGTTACTTCTCTGTCATTCTACAGGGTTTCTGTGTTGTCGTTATACAGTGTTACATTCTACAGTGTTACTTCTCTGTCAATCTACAGGGTTTTTGTGCTGTAATACAGTGTTACTGCTCTGTCATTCTACAGGGTTTCTGTGTTGTCGTTATACAGTGTTCTCTGTCATTCTCCAGGGTTTCTGTGCCGTTGTTATACAGTGTTACTTCTCTGTCATTCTACAGGGTTTCTGTGTTGTCGTTATACAGTGTTACATTCTACAGTGTTACTTCTCTGTCAATCTACAGGGTTTTTGTGCTGTAATACAGTGTTACTGCTCTGTCATTCTACAGGGTTTCTGTGTTGTCGTTATACAGTGTTCTCTGTCATTCTCCAGGGTTTCTGTGCCGTTGGTATACAGTGTTACTGCTCTGTCATTCTACAGGGTTTCTGTGTTGTCGTTATACAGTGTTACATTCTACAGTGTTACTTCTCTGTCAATCTACAGGGTTTTTGTGCTGTAATACAGTGTTACTGCTCTGTCATTCTACAGGGTTTCTGTGTTGTCGTTATACAGTGTTACATTCTACAGTGTTACTTCTCTGTCAATCTACAGGGTTTTTGTGCTGTAATACAGTGTTACTTCTCTGTCATTCTCCAGGGTTTCTGTGCCGTTGTTATACAGTGTTACTTCTCTGTCATTCTACAGGGTTTCTGTGTTGTCGTTATACAGTGTTACATTCTACAGTGTTACTTCTCTGTCAATCTACAGGGTTTTTGTGCTGTAATACAGTGTTACTGCTCTGTCATTCTACAGGGTTTCTGTGTTGTCATTATACAGTGTTCTCTGTCATTCTCCAGGGTTTCTGTGCCGTTGGTATACAGTGTTACTGCTCTGTCATTCTACAGGGTTTCTGTGTTGTCGTTATACAGTGTTACATTCTACAGTGTTACTTCTCTGTCAATCTACAGGGTTTTTGTGCTGTTGTTATACAGTGTTACTTCTCTGTCATTCTACAGGGCTTCTGTGTTGTCATTATACAGTGTTACTTCTCTGTCATTCTATAGGGTTTCTGTGCTGTTGTTATACAGTGTTACTTCTCTGTCATTCTACAGGGCTTCTGTGTTGTCATTATACAGTGTTACTTCTCTGTCATTCTACAGGGTTTCTGTGTTGTCGTTATACAGTGTTACATTCTACAGTGTTACTTCTCTGTCATTCTACAGGGCTTCTGTGTTGTCATTAAACAGTGTTACTGCTCTGAGAGCGAAGCGCTCTATTGGGGTGATATGGTACTACGAGGTCCCTAAGATAAGATGGGACCTGATTATTCAAAACCTTATAAGTAAGAAGAAGAATTTTAAATTCTATTCTAGAATTAACAGGAAGCCAATGAAGAGAGGCCAATATGGGTGAGATATGCTCTCTCCTTCTAGTCCCCGTCAGTACTCTAGCTGCAGCATTTTGAATTAACTGAAGGCTTTTTAGGGAACTTTTAGGACAACCTGATAATAATGAATTACAATAGTCCAGCCTAGAGGAAATAAATGCATGAATTAGTTTTTCAGCATCACTCTGAGACAAGATCTTTCTGATTTTAGAGATATTGCGTAAATGCAAAAAAGCAGTCCTACATACTTGTTTAATATGCGCTTTGAATGACATATCCTGATCAAAAATGACTCCAAGATTTCTCACAGTATTACTAGAGGTCAGGGTAATGCCATCCAGAGTAAGGATCTGGTTAGACACCATGTTTCTAAGATTTGTGGGGCCAAGTACAATAACTTCAGTTTTATCTGAGTTTAAAAGCAGGAAATTAGAGGTCATCCATGTCTTTATGTCTGTAAGACAATCCTGCAGTTTAGCTAATTGGTGTGTGTCCTCTGGCTTCATGGATAGATAAAGCTGGGTATCATCTGCGTAACAATGAAAATTTAAGCAATACCGTCTAATAATACTGCCTAAGGGAAGCATGTATAAAGTGAATAAAATTGGTCCTAGCACAGAACCTTGTGGAACTCCATAATTAACTTTAGTCTGTGAAGAAGATTCCCCATTTACATGAACAAATTGTAATCTATTAGATAAATATGATTCAAACCACTGCAGCGCAGTGCCTTTAATACCTATGGCATGCTCTATTCTCTGTAATAAAATTTTATGGTCAACAGTATCAAAAGCAGCACTGAGATCTAACAGAACAAGCACAGAGATGAGTCCACTGTCCAAGGCCATAAGATCATCATTTGTAACCTTCACTATTGCTGTTTCTGTACTATGATGAATTCTAAAACCTGACTGAAACTCTTCAAATAGACCATTCCTCTGCAGATGATCAGTTAGCTGTTTTACAACTACCCTTTCAAGAATTTTTGAGAGAAAAGGAAGATTGGAGATTGGCCTATAATTAGCTAAGATAGCTGGGTCAAGTGATGGCTTTTTAAGTAATGGTTTAATTACTGCCACCTTAAAAGCCTGTGGTACATAGCCAACTAACAAAGATAGATTGATCATGTTTAAGATCGAAGCATTAAATAATGGTAGGGCTTCCTTGAGCAGCCTGGTAGGAATGGGGTCTAATAAACATGTTGATGGCTTGGATGAAGTAACTAATGAAAATAACTCAGACAGAACAATCGGAGAGAAAGAGTCTAACCAAATACCAGCATCACTGAAAGCAGCCAAAGATAACGATACGTCTTTGGGATGGTTATGAGTAATTTTTTCTCTAATAGTTAAAATTTTGTTAGCAAAGAAAGTCATGAAGTCATTACTAGTTAAAGTTAATGGAATACTGAGCTCAATAGAGCTCTGACTCTTTGTCAGCCTGGCTACAGTGCTGAAAAGAAACCTGGGATTGTTCTTATTTTCTTCAATTAGTGATGAGTAGAAAGATGTCCTAGCTTTACGGAGGGCTTTTTTATAGAGCAACAGACTCTTTTTCCAGGCTAAGTGAAGATCTTCTAAATTAGTGAGACGCCATTTCCTCTCCAACTTACGGGTTATCTGCTTTAAGCTACGAGTTTGTGAGTTATACCATGGAGTCAGGCACTTCTGATTTAAAGCTCTCTTTTTTTAGAGGAGGTACAGCATCCAAAGTTGTCTTCAATGAGGATGTAAAACTATTGACAAGATACAGGATTGTACTGCAGGATTGTCTTACAGACATAAAGACATGGATGACCTCTAATTTCCTGCTTTTAAACTCAGATAAAACTGAAGTTATTGTACTTGGCCCCACAAATCTTAGAAACATGGTGTCTAACCAGATCCTTACTCTGGATGGCATTACCCTGACCTCTAGTAATACTGTGAGAAATCTTGGAGTCATTTTTGATCAGGATATGTCATTCAAAGCGCATATTAAACAAGTATGTAGGACTGCTTTTTTGCATTTATGCAATATCTCTAAAATCAGAAAGGTCTTGTCTCAGAATGATGCTGAAAAAACTAATTCATGCATTTATTTCCTCTAGGCTGGACTATTGTAATTCATTATTATCAGGTTGTCCTAAAAGTTCCCTAAAAAGCCTTCAGTTAATTCAAAATGCTGCAGCTAGAGTACTGACGGGGACTAGAAGGAGAGAGCATATCTCACCCATATTGGCCTCTCTTCATTGGCTTCCTGTTAATTCTAGAATAGAATTTAAAATTCTTCTTCTTACTTATAAGGTTTTGAATAATCAGGTCCCATCTTATCTTAGGGACCTCGTAGTACCATATCACCCCAATAGAGCGCTTCGCTCTCAGACTGCAGGCTTACTTGTAGTTCCTAGGGTTTGTAAGAGTAGAATGGGAGGCAGAGCCTTCAGCTTTCAGGCTCCTCTCCTGTGGAACCAGCTCCCAATTCAGATCAGGGAGACAGACACCCTCTCTACTTTTAAGATTAGGCTTAAAACTTTCCTTTTTGCTAAAGCTTATAGTTAGGGCTGGATCAGGTGACCCTGAACCATCCCTTAGTTATGCTGCTATAG
Source organism: Thalassophryne amazonica (assembly GCF_902500255.1). NCBI lineage: Eukaryota > Metazoa > Chordata > Actinopteri > Batrachoidiformes > Batrachoididae > Thalassophryne > Thalassophryne amazonica. The sequence continues at coordinate 74,251,432 of NC_047119.1, read as the reverse complement.
ACATAGACTGCTGGGGGGGTTCCCATGATGCACTGTTTCTTTCTCTTTTTGCTCTGTATGCACCACTCTGCATTTAATCATTAGTGATTGATCTCTGCTCTCTTCCACAGCATGTCTTTTTCCTGGTTCTCTCCCTCAGCCCCAACCAGTCCCAGCAGAAGACTGCCCCTCCCTGAGCCTGGTTCTGCTGGAGGTTTCTTCCTGTTAAAAGGGAGTTTTTCCTTCCCACTGTAGCCAAGTGCTTGCTCACAGGGGGTCGTTTTGACCGTTGGGGTTTTACATAATTATTGTATGGCCTTGCCTTACAATATAAAGAGCCTTGGGGCAACTGTTTGTTGTGATTTGGCGCTATATAAAAAAATTGATTGATTGATTGATTGATACTGTATCTCACTTACAGAGTTTAGGTAGCTACTCTGCACTGTGTTGGTATATGGCATTAGAGAACATAAAGAAGGAATCATATCCTTAAACCTTGTTACAGCGCTTTCTGAAAGACTTCTAGTGTAATGAAACTTATTCCCCACTGCTGGGTAGTCCATCAGAGTAAATGTAAATGTTATTAAGAAATGATCAGACAGAAGGGAGTTTTCAGGGAATTATTCTACATTGTTACTTCTCTGTCATTCTCCAGGGTTTCTGTTCCGTTGTTATACAGTGTTACTTCTCTGTCATTCTACATTGTTACTTCTCTGTCATTCTACATTGTTACTTCTCTGTCGTTCTACATTGTTACTTCTCTGTCGTTCTACATTGTTACTTCTCTGTCATTCCACAGTGTTACTTCTCTGTCATTCTACATTGTTACTTCTCTGTCATTCTACATTGTTACTTCTCTGTCATTCTACATTGTTACTTCTCTGTCGTTCTACATTGTTACTTCTCTGTCGTTCTACATTGTTACTTCTCTGTCGTTCTACATTGTTACTTCTCTGTCGTTCCACAGTGTTACTTCTCTGTCATTCTACATTGTTACTTCTCTGTCATTCTACATTGTTACTTCTCTGTCATTCTACATTGTTACTTCTCTGTCATTCTACATTGTTACTTCTTTGTCATTCTACATTGTTACTTCTGTCATTCTACATTGTTACTTCTCTGTCATTCTACAGTGTTACTTCTCTGTCGTTCTACATTGTTACTTCTTTGTCGTTCTACATTGTTACTTCTGTCATTCTACATTGTTACTTCTTTGTCGTTCTACATTGTTACTTCTTTGTCATTCTACATTGTTACTTCTGTCATTCTACATTGTTACTTCTTTGTCGTTCTACATTGTTACTTCTGTCATTCTACAGTGTTACTTCTCTGTCGTTCTACATTGTTACTTCTTTGTCATTCTACATTGTTACTTCTGTCATTCTACATTGTTACTTCTTTGTCGTTCTACATTGTTACTTCTTTGTCATTCTACATTGTTACTTCTGTCATTCTACATTGTTACTTCTTTGTCGTTCTACATTGTTACTTCTCTGTCGTTCTACAGTGTTACTTCTCTGTCGTTCTACATTGTTACTTCTTTGTCATTCTACATTGTTACTTCTTTGTCATTCTACATTGTTACTTCTTTGTCGTTCTACATTGTTACTTCTGTCATTCTACATTGTTACTTCTCTGTCATTCTACATTGTTACTTCTCTGTCATTCTACAGTGTTACTTCTCTGTCGTTCTACATTGTTACTTCTTTGTCATTCTACATTGTTACTTCTCTGTCGTTCTACATTGTTACTTCTCTGTCATTCTACATTGTTACTTCTCTGTCGTTCTACATTGTTACTTCTCTGTCGTTCTACATTGTTACTTCTCTGTCGTTCTACATTGTTACTTCTCTGTCGTTCTACATTGTTACTACTTTGTCGTTCTACATTGTTACTTCTCTGTCGTTCTACATTGTTACTTCTCTGTCATTCTACATTGTTACTTCTCTGTCATTCTACATTGTTACTTCTCTGTCATTCTACATTGTTACTTCTCTGTCATTCCACAGTGTTACTTCTCTGTCATTCTACAGGGTTTCTGTGTTGTCATTATACAGTGTTACTGCTCTGTTATTCTACAGTGTTACTTCTGTTATTCTACAGTGTTACTTCTTTGTCATTCTACAGGGTTTCTGTGCCGTTGTTATACAGTGTTACTGCTCTGTTATTCTACAGGGCTTCTGTGCTGTCATTATACGTCACAATTGCCTTGAAAACGGCACTTGTGACGCCACTTCACAAAGTTGGCAATAGGCACGACGTCAATAATTACAGACCAATCAGTATCCTCCCTGTAATATCTAAGATCCTTGAGAAAGTGGTAGGGGAACAACTCACCCAACATCTGGAGGATGAGCAACTATTACAACCAATGCAGTTTGGGTTTCATGCAAATTACTCGACTGAAACTGCCTGCTGCTTGCTCATTGAAACAATACAATCAAAGCTAGACAATGGAGGGGTTGTAGGAGCTATTTTTTTAGATCTCCGTAAGGTATTTGACACCGTTAGCCACCCCATACTACTGTCGAAACTAACACAATATAAACTGTCTTCAAATACTCTGGCCTGGATTAAGTCCTATCTGTCCGACCGTTCTCAGTCTGTCCGCATCAATATCATCAGTTCATCTATAGAAAATATCCATTTTGGTTTACCACAGGGCTCTAATATCGGCCCTCTCCTTTTCTCACTCTGTATAAATGACCTTCCATCTGTGTGCGAAGATGTACACGTCCAGATGTACGCAGATGACACGGTCGTTTATGCCTGGGGGAAGGATGCAGAACAGGTTGCCAGTAAACTCGCCGTGGCCATGGAGAAGGTAGCCAGGTGGCTACATGACTCATGCCTCACTCTTAACCCAAAGAAAACTGCTACAATGTATTTCACTAATAAATGCAAAAAGTCACCCTTTCCCAATATTACAGTAAATGGAGAAACAATTCAGAATGTGACAGAGTACAAATATTTAGGTATCATGTTAGACCCCACACTCACCTTCAAAAAACACGTTAAACAACTGTGTCAAAGCCTCAAATACAATATTAAAACTTTTAAATGCATCAGAAACTCACTCACACAAGAAGCTGCACAAATCTTCAATGCCATGATAATGTCCCGTGTTTACTACTGCATAACCTGCTGGTCCCAGGCAGGAAAAACTACCCTCAGGCCATTAGAATCACTTCACAAGCAAGCCCTAAAAGTACTGGACAGGAAACCAAGACAATACCATCATTGCCATATTCTAGAAAAACATGGACTCCTCAGTTTTGACAATATCCAGAGATTTGCCTCAATTTGTCTGGTCTTCAGAATCTTAAATAACTCTGCACCTGCACCACTTAAGGATTTTGTTCACTTCACATCTACAGTCGCTACCAGAGCCACACGAGCCTCCACCAGGGGGCAGTGTGCCATCCCATAAAATGCCATAAAAGAATGGAATAATCTTCCAAACGAACTAAAACATCAGACAAACTATATCACCTTCACAGCAGAGCTTAAACAGTGGTTAGGGAACAACCAAACCTGCCAGCACTAATATTACTGTGTAGAAGTGGTTATTTGTTATTTATGTCTTGATATAAAATGATATATTAGGTAGGTCATTATGTATTTATTTATTTATTTTAAAGATAAGGGCTTGTCTGTAATTGCAATCATTGTTGAAATTTGTAATTTATTTTGTATATGTGTAATTTATTTTGTATATGTGTGAAAGTTGGAGCGGTTGTGGGAGTGTGTGTGTGTGTGCTATATAAAAAAAAAAAATTGAATTGTGTGTGACAGTGTCGGATTGTATGTGTGGTATTGTTTGACTGAGTATTCCTTCACTGTATTTTATTATGTAATGGGGACTGCAGATGGAAACTAGCTATTTAGCTACAATTTGGTACAGATCATCTTTGTTTTATGAGCTTAATGTCTCTGTACATTGTCCCTTTTCAAATAAAGGCGAGTAATTGTTGTGAAGGTGTCGTAGCACGGACCCACAACAGGGGGCGCAAATGAACGGACAATGAGTAAGCCAAAAGGTAACAATTTAATGTTGTGATATTACACAACGAAACGTGTCTTAATGTTCACAGTCAATAAACACCAGGTGACGTGTGGGCAGGCTCGAAGATAGAAGACGCCCGACGAGAGAGAAGCCGCGTCCCACACGGCCTCCACCACCAACGGCCTGAAGAACACCGGAGCCGCCAAGTCCCGAGTCCCCAGGTGGCCTCTGTCTTCGGCTGTCGACCCTGGTACTGCTGGCAGAAAACAGAAAGATGATGTGTGAGTGTGAGTCCGCACACTCAGTGATTAACAGTCCAGACACCGTTAGGAGGGAGCACCTCCACCTCCAACATCACACACACTCGTGCAGCTCCTGGTCAACCACTTATCTGGGACGGGGTGCGAGGTGAAGCCGTCACTGTCACGCCAATCCTCCAGACAAGGAAAGCACCAGGAAAAACGGCTGCAACAGAAGGTCAGATTACTTTTCAACGTATAAGTCAGCAGAGAAAATTACCTTAGTACTGGTAGTCGATTTCTCGGCGGGGAGGTGGAGTTGCAGTCCGGCTTATATGGTGGTGTAGATGAGTGACAGCTGGAGTAATGGGTGACAGCTGTCACCTCCTCTGGGTCTGGCGCCCTCTTGTGCTTGGAGCCCGCACTCCAAGCAGGGCGCCCTCTGGTGGTGGTGGGCCAGCAGTACCTCCTCTTCAGCGGCCCACACAACAGTAATAATAATAATAATAATACAGTGTTACTGCTCCGTTGTTATACAGCGTTACTGCTCATCATTCTACAGTGCTTCTGTTCCGTCATTATACAGTTTTACTGCTCTTTCAATCTACAGTGTTACAGCCCCACTGCATGAACATCTCCTCAGGAGGTGAATCACTGGCACTAACAGACAAATTCACAGCTGGCTGGACTCACGTGAGAGTTGAAGGCAGAGAAGGAGGAGCAGATGGTTGCTGATAATGTCCAACGTTTTCTGCATGACGTTCACGTACCCAGTTTGACCAACAGAGCTTAGTTCTGCAGCTTTATCGAGGTGAGAATAATTTTAAAATAAAACATGTTTACTGAACTGCTGAATGATCAACTAACATTAGCTTAGCCTTTTAGCACACTTGAGCTGAGTGAACGCTTTAATTTGTAAATGGTTCAGTCTATTTTTATTTTTACCAAATAAAGCTACAGGTTTTTTCGGAGACCACAAAAAGCTCAACTTGAAATAACTATCGGGATTTTGGTTTGTTTATTCTCTTGTTGGGATTTTTTCTGCTCGGGTCTGTCTGTCTCCGTTTCTCTTGTCTCTGTCTTGGTTCTTGGTGATGGGTGTTTCTCTCTCTCTCTCTGCTCTCTCACCTGCTTCTCGTGCTTTCCATGTGCACCTGTTCCTGATTTACTGATTACCACCTGGGGTTTTATAAGCTCACTGGGTGGTTTTGTTCCTCACCAGTTTGTTGTGCCTTGTGCCTTCATTCCAGCTCTGTACCTGCATTCTTGTTTCTGCCTGTTGCCTTGACCACACCATATTACCTGATGCTTTCTGTACTGCTGTTTTTGTTGGACTGCCTACTCGTGTACCAACCACTGCTATCCACTTTAGTAAAGCCTTCTTTGTGCATTTGTGTCCTACCATTCCTGACCACCCTGCCTGACAGTCCCAATCAGGAACATTTGCTGTGCAGACAACCTAAATGCAGATGCACTTCGAAAACTTCCAGTGATGAGCTGAACACCATGACGTCCAGTCAGAAGAAAAGATCCCCGCTCTTCAAAATGGGAGAAAAGTGTCTTCAAAAACTTCACCAGAGGTTGAAGCTGCAATAGAGACCTTCATCTGGTTAAATGTTCCGAGAATCCAGCAAAACATCACCTGCTTCTATGCTTCTTAATAAAGGCTCTTCAAACAGCAACTATTTTTTTTTTACAAAGCTGATTAATTTTATATTTTAACAGTAAATGAATGGAGTTCCACAGACAGCACAATAATTAAACAAAATGAAACTAAGACCTAAACTTATGCTGCGTTTACACATAGGCAAGACGCGTTACAAATGTCATATTTGCCTCATTCTTGGCACATTCTTGACATTCTAAATGTGACTTAACGCATCTGATTAGGTTTCTTAGTAGTGCGTGATATTTGTGATATCCGTGGAGCATGTTTTTGGCTGTCAAAAAAATCTTCCAGTGTCACGCACCACCCTCATTTCGTCTCATGTCGTGAAGGTCGCAACTGGGCGTGTTGATCTGTCTTGATTAGTGGTGATCCTTAATAGAGCGTGACAGTGTTCTTCTCTGACATGCGCACAATTAAACCCTGCTGCACCACATCGTTTCGTTGCTGCAGTATGCTGAAGAACGACAGTGATGCCAAGTCGGCTAAAAGTTTAATTCCAATGCTCCTCACGGATAGCATGGAAACTTATTCTTGACCTTGCGTAATGGTTCCTGATAATTCTCCAGCAACACGTGCCATTAATCGGAACGCATGGTAACAGGTTGCAGCAGTTCCTGAGGACACCTGATGCCTCTGCCTCAGATTCTCACATTCGTGATCACTGGCCAAGAATGTATAGTTCGTGGCATTCGTGATGTGCCATTGTTACGTGTAAACGCACCATAAACATGGCATAAAACAAGATCAAACACAGAGCATGACCTCTGTGAGCTTGCAGATTGATCAGCTAGTAGCTGCTGTCTCATCAGGCCTTGTCCGCCTCGGTATCCGCCGACCAACCACTTGCAGGCCCGAGTGCTGCCCCGCCAGCGTCTACAGCTGCTCCTATTTTTTGCAACCAGCTGTTTCGACCTCAGCGTTTCTCCAGGGAGTCCGGAGACACAAAACCTTTTCTTACCCAATGCAAACTTCATTTTGAGTTAATGTCAGCAATGTTTCCATCCGATCAGACGAACATAGCATTCATAATAACTCACCTGACCAGCCGGGCAGCGGTGTGGGCTTCGGCAGAGTGGAGCAGGCAGTCCCCAGGATGTGCCTCTCTCCATGTGTTCCAGACCGCTCTTCCCCAGGTTTTCCAGCACACATCACCAGGGCGAAAGGCAGCCCGTTCCCTGATGCAGCTTCGGCAAGGAAGCAGACGCTCCAAGATGTTTTTCCAGGGCCTTTCTGCTCAGATCCAGGCCCAGCTCATCACCGTCAATCTTTTAAAAAATTTGAATGAACTTGCGCTCACCATCCGCACCGACTGCCGGCTGGTGGACTGGCCTCGACGGGATACGCGTCTCCCAGCCCAGGGTACGGAGATGCCTCCAGCTCCTCACACTTGGTCTTCACCTCCCGGCTCCTGCCCTCCTCGTTCTTCCACAGAGAAACCCATGCAGCTGGGTCGGACCTGGCTGACCACCGAAGAACGGCAGCACCGAAAGGACCAGGGCCTGTGCTTCTACTGTGGGCAGGCAGGGCATGTGGTCACTGATTGCCAGCCCAGGAGTGCCCTGGCGCGGTCAAGATCGGTACTACGGGTGAGTCAGAATTCCATTTCTTTAGTTACTCCTCAAAATGTGATCACAGCTAAATTCATCTCCAAATATTCCTCGTGTTCCATGCCGGTGTTCCTATGATTCTGGCTCAGATGCTAATTTGATGCAATCTTCTCTCGCCATGTCCCTGCACCTTAAATTACATCGCATCTCACGTCCTCTGGTGATACATGCCATGGACAGCCATGAGCTTGGTCACATCACTCACCGCACTCAGTCAGTCCAGCTGATCATTGCAGAAACCCATTCAGAAACTATACATTTTCACATATTTGATAAAATGACCCCTCTAGCTGCCACCTTTTCATGGTGGGGGAGTTTGTGTACCCAGATGATCCTAGGAGCTATGTTGTCGGGGGCTTTGTGCTCCCTGTAGGTTCTCTCAAGGCAAACAGGTCCAAGGTGACGGGTCAGACTAAGGGCAGTTCAGAACCTCGATGACCAGTAAAAGATCAAGGACTGAGACGTCGGCCGGTATGGCGGAGCCGTGGTCCCACCCTGGAGCCAGGCCTGGGGTTGGGGCTCGCACACGAGCGCCTGGTGGTCGGGCCTTAGCCCATTGGGCCCAGCCGGGCTCAGCCCGAAAGAGTGACGTGGGCCCGCCCTCCTGTGGGTTCACCACCTGCAGAGGGGGCCATGGGGGTCAGGTGCAGAGAGGATTGGGTGGCGGTCAAGGGCGGGTGGCCCGGCGGCCCGGTCCATGCTCACAGCCCCTGGCTGTTGGGACATGGAATGTCACCTCACTAAGGAAGAAGGAGCCTGAGCTTGTGCGAGAGATTGGGAGATACCGACTAGAGATAGTCGGGCTCACCTCCACACACAGCTTGGGCTCTGGTACCCAGCTCCTGGAGAGGGGCTGGATGCTTCATTTTTCTGGCGTGGCCCACGGGGAGAGGCGGAGAGCTGGGGTTGCATTGCTTATTGCTCCCCAGCTCAGTCGCCAAGTGTTGGAGTTCACTCCGGTGAACGAGACGGTCAGGGACAGGTCTCTCACCATTGTCTCGGCCTACGGGCCGAGCAGCAGTGCAGAGTACCTGACCTTCCTGGAGTCCCTGGGAGGGGTACTAGATAGCGCTCTGACTGGGGACTCCATTGTTCTCCTGGGGGATTTCAACGCCCACGTGGGCAGCGACAGTGAGACCTGGAGGGGGGTGATCGGGAAGCACGGCCTCCCCGATCTGAACCCGAGTGGTATTCAGTTGTTGGACTTCTGTGCTAGTCACAGTTTGTCCATCACAAACACCATGTTTGAGCACAAGGGTATCCATAAGTGCACGTGGCACCAGGACACCCTGAGCCGGAGGTCGATGATGGACTTTTAGTCGCATCATCTGACCTTCGGCCACGTGTCTCGGACACTCGAGTGAAGAGAGGGGCAGAGCTGTCAACTGATCACCACCTGGTGGTGAGTTGGACCCGCTGGGAGGGTAGGAAGCCGGTCAGACCTGGCGGGCCCAAACGTATCATGAGGGTCTGCTGGGAACGACTGGCGGAACCCTCTGTCAGCAAGGTTTTTAACTCCCACCTCCGGGAGAGCTTCTCCCAGATCCCGGGGGAGGTTGGAGACATGGAGTCCGAGTGGACCATGTTCTCCACCTACATTGTCGATGCGGCTGCTCATAGCTGTGGTCGCAAGGTCTCTGATGCCTGTCGCGGCGGCAATCCCCGAACCCGGTGGTGGACACCTGAAGTAAGGGATGCCGTCAAGCTGAAGAAGGAGTCCTACTTATCTTTGTTGGTAGGTGGGACCCCAGAGGCAGCTGACAGGTACCGGCAGGCCAAGCGTGCTGCAGCCCGTGCGGTCACAGAGGCAAAAACCCGGGTCTGGGAGGACTTCGGGGAGGCTATGGAGGAGGACTATCGTGTGGTTTTCGTCCTGGTCGCGGCACACTGGACCAGCTCTACACGCTCCATCGGGTGCTCGAGGGTTCATGGGAGTTCGCCCAACCAGTCCACATGTGTTTTGTGGATCTGGAGAAGGCGTTCGACCGTGTCCCTCGGGGCACCCTGTGGGGAGTGCTCCAGGAGTACGGGGTCCGGGGTCCTTTGCTAAGGGCTATCCAGTCCCTGTGCGACTGCAGCAAGAGCTTGGTTTGCATTGCCGGTAGTAAGTCAAACCTGTTTCCAGTGCACGTTGGCCTCCGCCAGGGCTGCCCTTTGTCACCGGTTCTGTTCATTATTTTTATGGACAGAATTTCTAGGCGCAGCCAGGGTGTAGAGGGGGTCTGGTTTGGGAACCACAGAATCTCGTCTCTGCTGTTTGCAGACAATGTGGTTCTGTTGGCTTTGTCAAATCAGGACCTTCAGCGTGCACTGGGGCGGTTTGCAGCCGAGTGTGAAGCATCCAGGATGAAAATCAGCACCTCCAAATCCGAGGCCATGGTTCTCGACCGGAAAAAGGTGCTTTGCCCTCTTCAGGTCGGTGGAGTGCCCTTGCCTCAAGTGGAGGAGTTTAAGTATCTCGGGGTCTTGTTCACGAGTGAAGGACGGATGGAGCGTGAGATCAATAGACAGATCGGTGCAGCATCTGCAGTGATGTGGTCGCTGTATCGGACCGTCGTAGTGAAGAGAGAACTGAGTGGGGGGCAAAGCTCTCGATTTACCGATCGATCTACGTTCCGATCCTCACTTATGGTCATGAGATTTGGCTCATGACCGAAAGAACGAGATTGCGAGTACAAGCGGCCGAGATGAGTTTCCTCTGCAGGGTGGCTGGGCACTCCCTTAGAGATAGGTTGAGGAGCTCGGTCACTCGGGAGGAGCTCGGAGTTGAGTCGCTGCTCCTCCACGTCGAAAGGAGTCAGTTGAGGTGGCTCAGGCATCTTTTCTGAATGCCCCCTGGACGCCTCGCTGGAGAGGTGTTCCGGGCACGTCCCACTGGGAGGAGGCCCTGGGGAAGACCCAGGACACGCTGGAGGGACTACATCTCTCGGCTGGCTTGGGAACGCCTTGGGGTTCCCCCGGAGGAGCTGGGGGAGGTGTGTGTGTGGATCGGGAGGTCTGGGCGGATTTGCTTGAGCTGCTGCCCCCGCGACCCGACTCCGGATAAAGCGGAAGAAAATGGATGGATGGATGGATGATAAAATGACCCACTTGGCTATTTTCCAGTAAATTGGTCCGAAGGACAAATCAGTTCGTGGGGACCCACCTGTGCGGTGCGCTGTATTTTCACGTCCGTCAAAATAGTCAGTTCACCTAATCCTGATCTAACTGGGGTACCTCTGTGTTATGAATGAATGAATAAGTGTATTGAGCACGCACATGAACAAAATACCAACATAAAAAACTTTTGCTAACATAACAAATAAAAAACAAAAGAAAAGAAACAACAATAACTCAAACGATTTCACAAACTGGGTGCGGCCGAAAGGGCGTGGGCTGAAGCAAAAGCTTATAAATGCCCCCCCCCCCATACACCAGTTACTATACACATTTAAATACACTCAAAACAAGGTAACAATCAGAAAATAACGTAACTGAACAGAACAGAACAATCAAATATACGAGGTCTGTTAGAAAAGTATCGGACCTTTTTGTTTTTTGCAAAAACCTGATGGATTTGAATCACATGTGCTTGTATGAGCAAACCTTGAACCTTCGTGCACATGCGTGAACTTTTTCACGCCTGTCGATTGCGTCATTTCCTGGTAAGCAGCCTTTGTGTGAGGACATGTGTTGCGCTCTCGGCTGATTTTCATTGCAGGGAAAATGGCAGAACAACTGGAGCAGCACCGCATCAAATTTTGCCAGAAACTGGGTGACAGCCAGGTGGAAACCTTTTTCGGAACATTCAGATGGCTTTCGGTGATGCTTTGGGCATCACACAGATTAATGCTGCGTTTACACATAACGACGACAAGTCACGAATGTCACGAAGTGCACATTCTTGGCCACTGATCACGAATGTGATGATTCGGGGCAGAGGTGTCAGGTGTCCTCAGGAACTGCTGCAACCTGTTACCACACGTTACGATTAATGGCACGTGTTGCTGGAGAATTATCAGGAACCATTACGCACGGTCAAGAATAGTGTTCCGTGTTGTTGCGCGCTATTGCGCATAACAGCGCATCGTTAAGTTCTGTCACGTTGTGAAAAAGGTGAATTGTCTCCACACACACCCATATTCATCCAACCGAACTTTGTGACTGCATGCGTAGTTGGACTCTGTGCCATGGAGTGGCGCAAAGAGGAGGAGGAGGACAGAGCCAGATGTGTGGCTTCATGCAGCTCTCGTCTCACCCATTTTCCCAAACATCAAACATCAGGCACATGCAGCAGGTGGAACACCTGCAGGAGCGCGCTGAAGAGCACTGAAATGAGACTTTTAGCCGACTTGGTGTCAGCAATCAAACTGAATGCGGTGCAGCAGGGTTTAATTGTGCGCGCGCTTCTTCCTCCGCCAGACTGGAGGAGGTGCAGAGATGTCTGGCTGCATGTGAGTCTCCTCTCGCTCCTCTGGTTGCTCAGACTCGTTCTCCTGCTCATCGGTTACAACAGCAGGTGGAACACCTGCAGGAGCGTCCTGAGGAGCTTCAGCAGGAACTGTGGAACGACATTTGGAGCCGAGTTTAATTGTGCGCACGTGACAGAAAACTGATTTGTCGTGGCGCCGCGTTACAAGTTGTGTCAAAACTTGACAGTTTTAATGTCACTTCGTAATAACGCATGACAGTTTGGGCTCCAAGAACCATCACAGGAACCACTACGAACGTTGTCACGTTCTATTAAGGATCAATACTCATCAAGACGGATCAATACGCTCAGTGGCGACCTCCACGACGTGAGACGAAATGAGGGTGGTGTGTGACATTCGTGGAAGATTTTTTTGACAGGCAAAAACATGCTCCACGAATATCAAGAATATCACACACCAACATGCACTATTAAGAAACCTGTTCAGAGGCGTTAAGTCACATTAAGAATGTCAGGAATGTGTCACGAATGACAGAAAAATGACATTCGTAACACGTCTTGGTTATGTGTAAACGCACCTTAAGGAGCAGTACAACCGGTTTAAAGACGTCCGCACAACGGTGGAGAGCGAGCCACGCTCTGGTCGGCCATCAACATGCTGAAATGACCAGATCATTTCAAAATGAACGCTGTGGTGATGTGGGACCGTCGTGTGACTATCCAAGAAATTGTGTGTTTAATATATTTATTGATTTTGATTTTCAAAATACAATACAAAAATAAATACAAAAAATAAAGAAAAACCCACCACGACAAAAACACCCTGTTTCACTGTCAAACAAGTAGGTTAACAGTTTTGCAGCAATACAGAGGACCAGTTATAGCTCAGTCAGCCAAATAATTTAGATAAAATGAAAATAAAATTGTTACTCCTGAACCTGTGTAGATGGCTGGTCAAAGAAAGTTAAAAAAGGTTTCCACACTTTGTAAAATTTCTTTTCGGAGCCCCTCAGGACAAATCTTATCTTCTCCAGTTTAAGGTGAAACAGTACATCTTTAATCCAGTGTGACACTGTGGGTGGGGCAGAGTCCTTCCATTTCAAAAGTATCAAACGTCGTGCTAACAATGTCGAAAAGGCCATAAGTTCTTGAGCCCCAGCCGGTAGCATCAAACCATCAGTGACAACCCCAAATAAAAATAAAGTTGGATCAAGTCTTATCCTCACCCCAAATATGCAAGAAAATGTCTCACAGACACCCCCCCCAAAATGTCTGGATTTTTGAACATTGCCAAAACATGTGAATTAAAGTGGCCTCAGATGATTTGCATCTTTCACAGGTTGGGTCAATTTTGGGGTACATCTTTGCCAATTTTGATTTACTGAAATGTACTCTATGCACAATTTTAAACTGTATAAGCAAATGTCTTGCACACATGGAGGACGAACTGACCTTCTCCAAGATATGTTCCCAGTCTGTTTCGGTATAACTAATTTGGAGGTCCTGTTCCCAGGACCGCTTAATAGCAGTCATGGAAGAGGAGCCCAAACATGTAATTAAGGCAAGCATTGCAGAAATAGCTTTTTTCTTGACAGGATTGAAACACATAATATCATCGATTACATTATTGGGGGGTTTATTAGGGAATCCTGGAATAGAAACCAAAAGGAAGTGCCAAATCTGCAAATACCTGAAAAAATGAGATGCGGGTAAATTATATTTACTAGGCAACTGTTCAAAGGAAGCAAACGTATTTTCAATAAATAAATCTTTCAAAAGTCTCAGCCCACGTCTCTGCCAGCCGTGAAATGTAGCATCATTTAGTGAGGGGGGAAAATAATAATTAAATGGTATTGGGCAGCCAAGGCCTATTCTCAATAAATCAAAATACTTTCGAAACTGGAAACAAATTTTGATAGTTATGAATTATGGGATTGTTAATTGTAAAACTTTTTGATAACCAGCAACAGACGACAGTGTGAATGAATCACAAGAAAGTTTCTCAATTTCCAGAGAAATTGTGGAAGAGGTGGACATCAGCACTTTTTCAGCACATTCCACTGTGACAGAAGATTTGGCCATGAAAAGAGTGGCGTGAAATTCGTGCCGAAGCTAATGGCGGAGGAAAAGCGCCTTCGTGTTGAAGCCTCACAGGACATGCTGGACTCCGAAAAATGATGCCCACCTCTTCCACAATTTCTCGGATAGTCACACAACTGAAAAGCCACCGAAAGCCGTCTGAATCATACGAATGGTTTCCACCTGGCTGTCGCCCAGTTTCTGGCAAAATTTGATGCAGTCGCGCTGCTCCAGTCGTTCCGCCATTTTCCTTGCAATGAAAATCGGCTGAGAGCGCTACACATGTCCTCACACAAAGGCTGCTTGCCAGCAAATGACGTAATCGACAGGCGTGAAAAAATTCACGCATGCACACGAAGGTTCAAGGTTTGCTCATGCAAGCACACGTGATTCATATCCATCAGGTTTTTGCAAAAAATAAACAGGTCTGATACTTTTCTAACAGACCTCGTATGATGTGCAAGTAAACAAAAAAGAACCACAAAAACAATTACTCTAATATAACATACTAGAGTAAGAAATTGCATTGTTTTTATAGAGCCTTTTACCACCTACCAATGAACCACATGATTTAATACTATCAGCACAATTATTCCATATTCTAACACCTTTTACAGAAATACAATGACTTTTAACAGTAGTTCGAATCTCTCTTCTTTCAAATCTCAATGTTCCTCGCAAATGATAATGGACTCCCTCATTTTAAACAACTCCTGAGCATGTAGAGGCAAAAGATTATTTTTAACTTTGTACATGATCTGTATCATAAAATAATTCACCAAATCTTGAAATTTCAAAATACCCAGACAAGCAAACAATTGGTTTATTGGTTTGTAATATTTTTTACTTTTTTACTTATAACTCTTACAGCTTTGAGGTTTCCCCAAACCTCAATACAATAGGTCATATATGGGACAAGTATGATACAGCATGACCAACGAATGTTGGGGGAGAAAATAATGTGCTTTGTACAAAATTGAAATAGCTTTTGAAATTTTAGATTTGACATAATTTATGTGGGTTTTCCAACTTAATTTATCATCAGTAAAAATACCAAGAAATTTAGTTTCAGATACAGTTTCAATTTCAACATTATTCAATGATGAGTTTCTATTTTAATTCCTAGGCTTATTTTCAAATATAATACACTTAGTTTTACCAAAATGAAGTGACAATTTATTAGAATCAAACCAATATTTAAAATTTAATAATTTCCTCTCCATCCTTTCCAAAAACTGTTCCAAATTGTCCCCACTACCGAACAGTCATGTCATCAGCAAACAAAAACCAAAGCACAGACTTTGACACCAAACCTATATCGTTAACATACAACAAAAACAGCAAGGGCCCAAACATGTGATCCTCAACAATTCTGAATTTGTCCCTCCAAAATGAACACACTGGCTAACTAATCAAGTGCTAATCCTGTAATGCCATACTTCTTTAATTTGTCCAATAATAAAGAATGATCTATGTATCAAATGCTTTCTATAAATCAAAGAAAACCCCTACAGTATATTGCTTCATCTCTATTGTATTTGTAACTTCAACAAAGTCAATGATAGCCAGAGAAGTGGTGTGACTTTTTCTAAAACCATACTGCTATTTACTAAGTATATGATGTTTGGATATAAAATCATTCAACCTCTTTAATTTAATTTTTTCTGAATTTTAGAAAACTGTGATATGCAATAACTTTATTATTTTTTGCACTTTTATCAGAACTTGTATAAAAATAAGTTGGATAATCATTAACTGTTGTTAATATCTTCCAGGTGCCAGTAATGTTGGTTTTATTTTTAACCAATAAGTTGCAATAATATTGCTTCTTACATAATTGCATGATATTCATTAATTTATTTTTATATATCTTATATTTACTTTCAGCCTCCTTAGTTCTAAATTTTATAAACTGCTTGTACAAAAGATTTTTATTTTTGCATGTATTCTGGAGTCCCTCTGTAACCCAAGTGTAACCCTTCTAGTATTTCTTGACCTTTGTGTCAGTATTTGGAAATGGAAGTATATTTATCTCCAATGTATGTATCAGCAGAGAAAGAGGAAATGGCCTGATCAGAAGATTATAGATTTGAAAGAGCCTAGGGGTGTATCAACATAAGACATAACAACACTTTGTTTAACTGGAAAACTATGTATACAAAATTTAATGTCCATGAACTCAATTGAACTAAAATGGCAGTACAAAATTAATTGAGAGCGCTCTTTGCCAAAAAAAAAAATAAATAAAAATAAAATAAAATATATCCAAATGAAATAAAATATACTCCGGTATAGTCCTTTAGTCTTTTCTTGCTTCTTTAGGTTCGCTCAGTGTTCAGTGTATTTTATAACCTGTCGGGCTACAATCTACCAGTTCATTTGACTCTTGGGCTGGGGCTCGCCATCCAGTACTGGGAATCTTCATCTGTTCGTCCTCTGCACGTCTGCGATTCGGACTTTGATCCCAACATAAAACCTGACCGATACAAGGCACAATGTGCTAACAAGGCTACGGGGTTTCCTGAGGCTTCCACGGGCACTCGGCACTTCAGTATCCAGCAACAATTGTATCCATAGAGGAAACCAATTTCCATGCGTAAGCTCTTGTAACACACGAGCAGCGGGTTCTCTGGTCAGCGTCTGATGAAAGACTGAGCAAGGCGCAGCGTTGTGCAATGCCCCGCGGTTCAACCGTTGACCTTATTGGTTAATATCACACCAGGCTTACTGCTATTGGTTGCTCAGTGTGTCAATCAAAACAACATTTTAACTTAAGCTTACAACTTCTTAACTCTTTTTTTTTTCTTTTAGTATGTTTATGTCAACATACTTATGAACTTATATCTCTCTGTTATTTTATCACTATTTATGCTCCGGTAAATAAATAAAATTTCATTTTATTTATCTCATTTTTAACACTGGGTTACACAAGGTTTGTCAGTTTTTTGAGCATTTTTACTTAGTGGCACCAACGGACAATATCTATCCTACAAATTCAAAACAATGGTGGTAAAAGAGTCATATAATTTGTCAGTGTTATCATTGTAAATATCACACCAATCCTGCTGCATTAAGGCCCTTCTAAAATTCTCAAGGGTAACTTCAGTTAATTTTCTTTTGATATGTAGAGTCTTTCTGGTCATATCCATCAACAAAGACCTGAAAAGTTGCAAAAACCGGCATATGATCGCTGACATCATTATAGTATTCCACCTGTTATATTCCCTGCAGCAGTATTTGTCAATATATTATCAATAAGTGTTGATGTGTTCGTAGTTATCCTGGTTGGGAGTGTGATTAGTGGAAACAATCCCATACAAAACACAGAGTTTATAAATTCAGTTATTTGTACCTGACCGTTTGGTTGTCCATTCGGCTGCTCCCATTTTTGTGTTCGGGGTCGCCACAGTGGATACAACCAGATCCGCATTGATATTTGACACAGGTTTTACGCCGGATGCCCTTCCTGATGCAACTCCAGTGTTACCTGGAGAAACACACACAGCTGCTGGTGTGCCAAAGAGGTCTCCCATCCAGGTCCTAACTCTGCTTAGCTTCTGAGATCTGACGGGATCAGGCTGACACAGAGCAGATCGGGTGCACATAGAGCAGATCGGCTGCACACAGAGCAGATCGGCTGCACACAGAGCAGATCGGCTGCACACAGAGCAGATCGGCTGCACACAGGTCAGATCGGCTGCACACAGAGCGGATCGGTTGCACACAGAGCGGATCGGCTGCACACAGGTCAGATCGGCTGCACATAGAGCGGATCGGCTGCACATAGAGCGGATCGGCTGCACACAGGTCAGATCGGCTGCACACAGAGCGGATCGGCTGCACACAGAGCGGATCGGCTGCACACAGAGCGGATCGGCTGCACACAGAGCGGATCGGCTGCACACAGAGCGGATCGGCTGCACACAGAGCAGATTGGCTGCACACAGGTCAGATCGGCTGCACACAGAGCAGATTGGCTGCACACAGGTCAGATCGGCTGCACACAGAGCGGATCGGCTGCACACAGAGCAGATTGGCTGCACACAGGTCAGATCGGCTGCACACAGAGCAGATCGGCTGCACACAGGTCAGATCGGCTGCACACAGAGCGGATCGGCTGCACACAGAGCGGATCGGCTGCACACAGAGCGGATCGGCTGCACACAGGTCAGATCGGCTGCACACAGAGCAGATCGGCTGCACATAGAGCAGATCGGCTGCACACAGACAAACAAAGTCTCCACAGACAAACAAAAAAATATTTTTCACTGTATTGTACATTTCTGTCAATTTATCCACAAATGTATCTATATTAGATCCTGGAGCTCTATAAACACAACTTATAATGACATTTTTTGATTTTTTTTTTACATTTAATTTCCACAGTGACACATTCCATGATATTTTCCAAGGAAAACAACATATTTTGTATAATTTCACATTGATAATTTGAAGATATATAAAGCGCCACCCCTCCACCACGTTTATGGTTCCTGTTTATAGCAAAAAAATCATATCCTTCAATCTGCACGGCATCAACTAACTTCTCTCTCAACCAAGTTTCAGTAGTTGCAATAACTGAAAAATGTTTATTAGACATTATTATCACTTTACCGAGGCGTTGCTAGGCTGGTAGCGTCAATTTACGTCAACGCTACCTGGCTATACCCGCCCGCTGTGCATAAACAAATGATGTCATAGCGCGCAGCCCAAGAACTGTCCGCAGAGGAATAAAAGAAACTGTCTGCAGAGTAAAAGATAAAAGACGAGAAGTGTGTGTTGGTCCCAATATGGATATTCTGGATGATTTTCACATGGATAGACAATGAACAGCAGCTAAAGCAGCCAGCTTGATGAGGACGCACTGGCTAATTTGGAGAGCAGCACGTGCCAGGCGACATGACAAAAGTTAAAGTGAGCCAACTTTTTATGTACGCGTTACATGTTGTGTAAAAAATGAGGTGGGCTTCATAGATAATTGGCAAAGCTTCTGGGGAAAACCTGGTCTTGTTAGGAGAGACGGCATCCATCCCACTTTGGATGGAGCAGCTCTCATTTCTAGAAATCTGGCCAATTTTCTTAAATCCTCCAAACCGTGACTATCCAGGGTTGGGACCAGGAAGCAGAGTTGTAGTCTTACACACCTCTCTGCAGCTTCTCTCCCCCTGCCATCCCCTCATTACCCCATCCCCGTAGAGATGGTGCCTGCTCCCAGACCACCAACAACCAGCAAAAATCTATTTAAGCATAAAAATTCAAAAAGAAAAAATAATATAGCACCTTCAACTGCACCACAGACTAAAACAGTAAATTTGTGGTCTATTAAACATTAGGTCTCTCTCTTCTAAGTCCCTGTTAGTAAATGATATAATAATTGATCAACATATTGATTTATTCTGCCTTACAGAAACCTGGTTACAGCAGGATGAATATGTTAGTTTAAATGAGTCAACACCCCCGAGTCACACTAACTGTCAGAATGCTCGTAGCACGGGCCTGGGCGGAGGATTAGCAGCAATCTTCCATTCCAGCTTATTAATTAATCAAAAACCTAGACAGAGCTTTAATTCATTTGAAAGCTTGTCTCTTAGTCTTGTCCATCCAAATTTGAAGTCCCAAAAACCAGTTTTATTTGTTATTATCTATCGTCCACCTGGTCGTTACTGTGAGTTTCTCTGTGAATTTTCAGACCTTTTGTCTGACTTAGTGCTTAGCTCAGATAAGATAATTATAGTGGGCGATTTTAACATCCACACAGATGCTGAGAATGACAGCCTCAACACTGCATTTAATCTATTATTAGACTCTATTGGCTTTGCTCAAAATGTAAATGAGTCCACCCACCACTTTAATCATATCTTAGATCTTGTTCTGACTTATGGTATGGAAATAGAAGACTTAACAGTATTCCCTGAAAACTCCCTTCTGTCTGATCATTTCCTAATAACATTTACATTTACTCTGATGGACTACCCAGCAGTGGGGAATAAGTTTCATTACACTAGAAGTCTTTCAGAAAGCGCTGTAACTAGGTTTAAGGATATGATTCCTTCTTTATGTTCTCTAATGTCATATACCAACACAGAGCAGAGTAGCTACCTAAACTCTGTAAGTGAGATAGAGTATCTCGTCAATAGTTTTACATCCTCATTGAAGACAACTTTGGATGCTGTAGCTCCTCTGAAAAAGAGAGCTTTAAATCAGAAGTGCCTGACTCCGTGGTATAACTCACAAACTCGCAGCTTAAAGCAGATAACCCGTAAGTTGGAGAGGAAATGGCGTCTCACTAATTTAGAAGATCTTCACTTAGCCTGGAAAAAGAGTCTGTTGCTCTATAAAAAAGCCCTCCGTAAAGCTAGGACATCTTACTACTCATCACTAATTGAAGAAAATAAGAACAACCCCAGGTTTCTTTTCAGCACTGTAGCCAGGCTGACAAAGAGTCAGAGCTCTATTGAGCTGAGTATTCCTTTAACTCTAACTAGTAATGACTTCATGACTTTCTTTGCTAATAAAATTTTAACTATTAGAGAAAAAATTACTCATAACCATCCCAAAGACGTATCATTATCTTTGGCTGCTTTCAGTGATGCCGGTATTTGGTTAGACTCTTTCTCTCCGATTGTTCTGTCTACTTACTTACTTAAAAAGCCATCACTTGACCCAGCTATCTTAGCTAATTATAGGCCAATCTCCAACCTTCCTTTTCTCTCAAAAATTCTTGAAAGGGTAGTTGTAAAACAGCTAACTGATCATCTGCAGAGGAATGGTCTATTTGAAGAGTTTCAGTCAGGTTTTAGAATTCATCATAGTACAGAAACAGCATTAGTAAAGGTTACAAATGATCTTCTTATGGCCTCGGACAGTGGACTCATCTCTGTGCTTGTTCTGTTAGACCTCAGTGCTGCTTTTGATACTGTTGACCATAAAATTTTATTACAGAGATTAGAGCATGCCATAGGTATTAAAGGCACTGCGCTGCGGTGGTTTGAATCATATTTGTCTAATAGATTACAGTTTGTTCATGTAAATGGGGAATCTTCTTCACAGACTAAAGTTAATTATGGAGTTCCACAAGGTTCTGTGCTAGGACCAATTTTATTCACTTTATACATGCTTCCCTTAGGCAGTATTATTAGACGGTATTGCTTAAATTTTCATTGTTACGCAGATGATACCCAGCTTTATCTATCCATGAAGCCAGAGGATACACACCAATTAGCTAAACTGCAGGATTGTCTTACAGACATAAAGACATGGATGACCTCTAATTTCCTGCTTTTAAACTCAGATAAAACTGAAGTTATTGTACTTGGCCCCACAAATCTTAGAAACATGGTGTCTAACCAGATCGTTACTCTGGATGGCATTTCCCTGATCTCTAGTAATACTGTGAGAAATCTTGGAGTCATTTTTGATCAGGATATGTCATTCAAAGCGCATATTAAACAAATATGTAGGACTGCTTTTTTGCATTTACGCAATATCTCTAAAATTAGAAAGGTCTTGTCTCAGAATGATGCTGAAAAACTAATTCATGCATTTATTTCCTCTAGGCTGGACTATTGTAATTCATTATTATCAGGTTGTCCTAAAAGTTCCCTAAAAAGCCTTCAGTTAATTCAAAATGCTGCAGCTAGAGTACTAACGGGGACTAGAAGGAGAGAGCATATCTCACCCATATTGGCCTCTCTTCATTGGCTTCCTGTTAATTCTAGAATAGAATTTAAAATTCTTCTTCTTACTTATAAGGTTTTGAATAATCAGGTCCCATCTTATCTTAGGGACCTCGTAAGTACCATATCACCCCAATAGAGTGCTTCGCTCTGACTGCAGGCTTACTTGTAGTTCCTAGGGTTTGTAAGAGTAGAATGGGAGGCAGAGCCTTCAGCTTTCAGGCTCCTCTCCTGTGGAACCAGCTCCCAATTCAGATCAGGGAGACAGACACCCTCTCTACTTTTAAGATTAGGCTTAAAACTTTCCTTTTTGCTAAAGCTTATAGTTAGGGCTGGATCAGGTGACCCTGAACCATCCCTTAGTTATGCTGCTATAGACGTAGACTGCTGGGGGGTTCCCATGATGCACTGTTTCTTTCTCTTTTTGCTCTGTATGCACCACTCAGCATTTAATCATTAGTGATCGATCTCTGCTCCCCTCCACAGCATGTCTTTTTCCTGGTTCTCTCCCTCAGCCCCAACCAGTCCCAGCAGAAGACTGCCCCTCCCTGAGCCTGGTTCTGCTGGAGGTTTCTTCCTGTTAAAAGGGAGTTTTTCCTTCCCACTGTAGCCAAGTGCTTGCTCACAGGGGGTCGTTTTGACCGTTGGGGTTTTACATAATTATTGTATGGCCTTGCCTTACAATATAAGGTGCCTTGGGGCAACTGTTTGTTGTGATTTGGCGCTATATATAAAAAAAAAAAATTGACTGATTGATTGATGTTCTGGCATGTCCAGGCACATCCACAATTTCTCGGATAATCACTCGATGGATAAACTACCGATAGTTGTCTGAACGCCATCTCAAAGCTGTCCTGTGAGACCAAAACGGAGGTGGTTTTGTCTCGCTCCAGTAGTGAATCCATCGTGACGCGCGAAGCCTCTGCTCGGCTTTCCATGACAAAATCTCTTGTTAAAAGTGAAATCTGCTGGAAAATGGTTGATGTCCAGCTCTTGTGATAACCAGAGAAATGGCACACGATGGTCATGGATCCATACAGCCATCCGTTTAGAAATGAAATGGTCACTCAGCCTGTCGATGGCGGCTTCGGACCGCGGCGCCCCACCAGCCGCTGAGAGCCATCCTTAAAGCGACAGTAACACTCCGTAATCTCTTTGAAGCCCATAAAATTTTCACCAAAAACCATCTGAATTTCTCTAATGGTGTACACTTTGATGTCCCTCACAGTTTCTGAAAAAATTTTGATCAAGCAAAGTGGCAGTCTCTGAGCCATTACTAAACAATGAAAAAAACGAGAGGGGTGGACCACTCCTCACTCAAAGCCTGCTCACAGGCGAATGATGCAACCGACAGGCGTGAAAAAACTCACGCATGCTCACGAAGGTTCAAGCTTGTCTGACGCAATCGCACTTGATTCAAATCCATATGGTTTTTGAAAAAAATAATAAGGTCGGATACTTTTCTAATAGACCTCGTATGTTGAATCAGTTTCTCACATTTCTTTCAATGTGAACCATCCCAGAAATTTTGGTCAGTTCTCATTTTTCCAAGGATTCCATTTTTGGCCTCAAAGAATTTGAACTATCACACTTTGCACATCTATGACTTACATTTTTATCTTTGTCAACATTGTACATGATATTTATCTGTTTGAAAACTTATATTGTTCTCTTAAAAAATCTAGCTTTCTGAATGAAATCTGTCTGGTAAAGATGAGATCAGGCCCATTGTTTTCTCTCTGCCTCGCAGCAGCAGGTGGAGGCCCAACTGCATGTTGAAGGTCATAGGTCACACAGGTCACTACCAACTGTGTCCTGGTTTGTTCAGTCAGTAACAGGCATTTGTCCAACCAAGTGTCACATGTTAAAAACTCTAAATAGATTTAGCCCAGCACTGCTGTGCCCGAACCATCTCCACACAATATGCACTGAGTGTGCTTACAAGGGTAAACTGGGCCGACCGCAGGTGAATCTTGTCTGGATATGACCCAATTACATGGACACATATAAAAGAAGGCCTTTGGGGAAACAGGAAAAGAAAAATACCACCGGATGAGGAAGAGTAATAGGCCTGGGCAGAGGAGCAGGCACCGGGGGAGGAGCAAGCACCGGGGGAGGAGCAAGCACAGGGGAGGAGCAGGCACCTGGGGAGGAGCAAGCACAGGGGAGGAGCAGGCCAGCCGGCAAAATGTGACCAGCAGCTAACTTTAGATAGACTATGAAATAAAATTGAAATGTAACATTAAACTAACTAGTAAAAAACTACTAAAAAATGATAGACTTAAGCCCCTTTCACACCGGGGCTGCTCCCAGTTGCGTCATGATGGCGCAGGAATATGCGTCAGGTGCGCGCAGCAGGGGGCAGAGAGGAGGTGAGAACGCAGCCTGCAGGTTCTCTGCACAGAGGAATCAAAGTGCACAGTTTGGCTGCAGACTGTGCACTCTGATTTCTCTTCTAGTTTATATTTGTTCTTGTGCTGAGCAGGTCTGCACTCTGAGTTCTGTTATAGTTTATCTTTCCTCCTTTGAGATGTGCACGCGAACGAACCGTCCGTGAGCAAATGTGGAGATGTCTGGAGTTCTACTTGATGTTGACATGTCCTGTCTCTGGTAATCAGTCTGTGAGCAGGACTTATGTCCTTTTTTGTCCTTTTATAAACAGTGATGAGAGAGTTTGAGGGGAGAACAAGGAACTAACTGCAGCCAGACAGTTTTTTTTATTTTAATTGTTCACATGTGCACACGTGAACGAATCGTCCATGAGTGGACTGGAGATGTCCAGACGTTTTACTGGATGTCTCTGGCAATCAGTCTGTGAGCAGGACTTTCATGGATTTTATTTAAACACATTTGTGAGAGAAGAAGCTGCCTCACAGTACCTCTCTTCACCAGACAGCTCCACACAGAGAGGAGCAGCAGCTGCAATCAGCATTTTTTTTGCCTGTGGTCATTTTTTTTAAGCGTGTAGTTTTTACTGCGTTGAGTACACGGTATAAAAACAATCCTGCGTGATTTATACTTTGGGAACAATGGAACACAGCAGGAATCATAAATTGGCGTCAGGTAACGTTGTCTTGTGAGGGTGTGGCTTCAAGTCACGTCGAGTACCGTCCTGTTGCTCTGACTTGCGCTGAAACCACTGAATTCTGCGTCGAGCAGAGGATGCAAAAAAAAATTAAACATGTTTAACTTTTGTTTGCACCCCTCGTGCTGTTGTGGTGGTCTCGGCACTAGGTTGCTTCCACCTGGCGTTGTCATAACGACGCACGACGCAACTGAGAGCAGTCCCGGTGTGAAAGGGGCTTTATGTGCATTTAAGAAAAGAAAAGTAGTTAAATATGAATCAGTTTACTAGTGAGTTACAGGACACAAGATGGTGGATTGTTAAATTAGGCTATGCAGTGTTTTTTTTTACTTTATCTTGCCAAAGCTGCATTCAGGTTCACATAAAAAGAAAGACAAAAGAAAGACAAAGACACACAGACACAACAGTCAGAAGAAAGAAAAATAACTGTATGACCTTGTTTGGACAGTAAATAAATAATTCCATCACACCAACCAAGGCTTCTGACGGAATTGTACGCTGTAATCAATAATATGAAAATGATGCAGGCAGATATCACCCGGTACAAAGTCCTACTATTCAGCTTCTATAACTTCACCTCTGGTCATCAGACAGCTGTGCAACTCTCTGCCTGTATGGGTAAAGTACAGTAAATAATCCATTTTTCAACTAGGTTTGTGTACTTGTGTAAAGTTGTACAGGAGCGTTGTTGAAGTATTTTGGAGGGAAAACAACTCCACCAACTCCTCAGCCTCCTCAGCTGATGATGACAGAAGGGGTCACCATGACCTCAGAATGGGGAGCAGTCAGTCACCAGCACATGAAATTGAGGATGAGTCAGTCACCATCACCTGAGAGTGAGAAGCAGTCAGTTACCACCACATGAACATGAGGATCAGTCACATACCAGCACCTGAGAGCGAGGAGTAGTGAGTCAAATCACCTGAGGGTGAGGAGCAGTCAGTCACTGGCACCTGAGAGCAAGGATCAGTCAGTCACCTGAGAGTGATCATCAGTCAGTCACAATCACTTGACAGCGAGGATAAGTCAGTCACCGACACCTGAGAGTGAGGATGAGTCAGTCACCACCACCTGAGTGCGAGGATCAGTCAGTCACTGGCACCTGCCAGTGAGGATCAGTCAGTCACTGTGACCTGAGCGCGAGGATCATTCAATCACCGGCACCTGCCAGTGAGGATCAGTCAGTCACTGTGACCTGAGTGCGAGGATCAGTCAGTCACTGGCACCTGCCAGTGAGGATCAGTCAGTCACTGTGACCTGAGCGCGAGGATCATTCAATCACCGGCACCTGAGAGCTTAGGATGAGTCAATCACCGGCACCTAAGAGCGAGGATCAGTCAGTTAGGGCCCTGTCCCACTGGCGTTTAGGAGGATTTGTGCATGAAATGAGGAGACAAAAGCTGAGTGTCCGCAACAAAGGTGGGTGGAAATGACAAATGTCCCGGGGTGAATCAGCGAATACATGAGGAAGAAAAGCGGATATAACAGGGAACAAAAGTGAAGGCGACCGCAGAGACGCCCCCATGAGGGGCACAGCGGCCGTGATGCACTCGCTCCATCCGTGCCCACTCTGTCTGCATGCGCGACATACCATTTGCGACTGTGATGTGGCTGTGCTGGGCATGTGTCATATCTGTTTTGCACGCTGTCCCGGTCCACCGCCAAGCCGCGCCAACCCGTCGGTTGCGGATATCAGCGGATGACAGGGGATATGCGGCGCGTTGGTTGTGTATGTCCTGCGTATGTCTTCAGTATGTGTTCAGGCAGTGATGCAGCAGGATTTTTGAGCCGCTCAAAAATCCTAGCTGCGGACATGTGTGCCTCTGCGGATGATCACAGACGTGTTCGGATGGCGGCCGACTCATACAGGAATGTTACACGGTTATTGCGGTTGTTTGGCGGATGTGGGCCACTTTTGTGCGCATTCCATCTGCAAATCCTCCTAAACGCCAGTGGGACAGGACCCTTACCAGCACGTGAAAGTGAGGATGAGTCAGTCACCAGCACCTGAGAGTGAGAAGCAGTCAGTTACCACCACATGAACGTGACAAACCAGCACCTGAAAGCGTGGAGCAGTGAGTCAAATCACCTGAGAGCAGGGAGCAGTCAGTCAGCAGTACCTGAGAGTGAGGATCAGTCCGTCACCGGCACCTGAATGTGAGGATTAGTCAGTCAGCAGCACCTAAGAGCAAGGAGCAGTCAGTCACCTGAGAGTGATGATCAGTTAGTCACAATCACTTAACAGCAAGGACAAGTCAGTCACCGGCACCTGAGAGTGAGGATGAGTCAGTCACTGAAACCTGAAAGTGAGGATCACTCAGTCACCGCTGTCTGAGAGTGAGGATCAGTCAATCCCCGTCACTTGAGAGTGAGGATCAGTCAGTCATCAGCACTTGAGAAAAAGGTACACTAAGTAAGTGGGACCTGAGTGTGAGGATCAGTCAGTCAGCAGTACCTCAGAGTGAGGATCAGTCAGTCACTACCACCTGAGTGCGAGGAGCAGTCAGTCACTGGCATCTGAAAGTGAGTATCAGTCAGTTACCAGCACCTGAAAACAAGGATCAGTCAGTTACCAGCACCTGAAAGTGAGGATCAGTCAGTCACCATCACCTGAGAGCGAGGATAAATCAGTAACCGGCACCTAAGAATGAAGATTAGTCAGTCCATGTCAACTGAGTTTGAGGATCAGACAGTCACCTTCACCTGGGATAGAGAATCAGTCAGTCACAGGCACATGAAAGCCTGGATCAGTCAGTCGCTGGCACCTGAAAGCGAGGATCAGTCAGTTACTGGCTCCTGAAAGGAAGGATTAGTCACTCACCATAACCTGAGAGCTAGGAGCAGTCAGTCACCATCACCTGAAAGCGAGTATCAGCCAGTCCCCTGGGGAATATTGGCTGGGAGGATCAGTTCATCACTGGCACCTGAGAGTGAGGATTAGTCAGTCACTTGTACCAGAGAGCGAGGATCAGTCAATCACAATCATCTGAGAGCGAGGATCAGTCAGTCACCGGCAACTGAGAGAGAGGATCAGTCAGTCACCGGCAACTGAGAGCGAGGATCAGTCAGTTACTGGCTCCTGAAAGGAAGGATTAGTCACTCACCATAACCTGAGAGCTAGGAGCAGTCAGTCACCATCACCTGAAAGCGAGTATCAGCCAGTCCCCTGGGGAATATTGGCTGGGAGGATCAGTTCATCACTGGCACCTGAGAGTGAGGATTAGTCAGTCACTTGTACCAGAGAGCGAGGATCAGTCAATCACAATCATCTGAGAGCGAGGATCAGTCAGTCACCGGCAACTGAGAGAGAGGATCAGTCAGTCACCGGCAACTGAGAGCGAGGATCAGTCAGTCACCATCACATGAGAGCGAGGATCAGTCATTCACCGTCACATGAGAGTGAGGATCAGTCATTCACCGTCACATGAGAGTGAGGATCAGTCAGTCACCGGCACCTGAAAGTGAGGATCAGTTACTTACCAGCACAGGAAAGCAAGGAGGAGTCACTTACCAGCAGGAATGAGGATCATTCAGTTACCAGCACCTTAGAGCAAGAATCAGTCAGTCCTCACCACGTTAGAGTCAGGATCAGTCACTGGCACCTGAGTGATGAAGGACCAATCCAGCATTTGCAATTTCTGCACACATTGTAATGTTTGCCCCTCTCTCTCTGGCCCTTTCTCCTATGCTATTCCGTCCTTGCCGACACATTTTGGCCAGATTGAATCCTGCTTCATCCATGATGAATTCAAGAGGGGCCTTGTTGGCCTCCAACTCCATAACTCTCTGAAACACAGTTCATGTAAATTCATGTCATTATTCCATACTGTGTTGTAACCTCCTATAGGTATACTTGCAAAGTGTAAAGCTGGACATTGAATGGACACTATACCCGGACATAATGTCGTCGGAGCTCCTTGACCCTCTCACTGTTCCTCTCAATGGGAACAGTGTAGATCTGCTTCATCCATACTCTACGTTTGGGCAATGCCTGAGTAATAGTTGTGAGGCTGATGTTATTGATATTGTGAACTCTCCCATGGTCCTCCACAATCCTGGTGTGAATTTCATGCAATTTTATTGCGTTATTACAAACGACCATTTCTACAATGGCAAGCTGTTCATCATTTTTGAGGAGATTTCCTCCTCTCCCAGAGGGAGGATGACGTTGCATCCTTTATGGCCCTTTCACACATAGCGCATAAGTTTGGATGGCGTTTGGACGAAAACGACGAAACAGTGCTAAACAGTTCAAAATTAGTGCACGAAACATCGCGCCGATGGGCAGGTGTGCATGAACCCGGTGCAAGAGTTCATGCACACACCGTGTCCATCGAGCAAGAACAGTGCCAGGTGCACCACATGGTGCCGCTTATGTGGAATAATTAAAAAAAAGAAAAAAAAAAAACACACCGCCCAGGACACAAACTCATGGCTTTCAAAACCTCTGATTGCCAGTGAGAGACTTTACCACTAACCTAGAGAGCTGTTCTTTGAAAGCTATGGAAATCTGCCTCATATGAGGAAAGACATGAAAGTATTACAAAAAAAAATTAAATCCCACACCATATAAAAACACCGCATTTATCAAGCAAGCAATACAAATATGATCTGTCTGTTCCTCTGGTGATGACCCATGGTCACAGACATACAATCATGAAATGACATGAATGAAAAGCAGTGTGCTCTGATCATGTCCGCATCTACTGGTCAGGTGCGTCCAGTCGGCTGCGCACGTGTTCTGCCTGACACACGTGTCTTGTGGACGGCGCACCACAGCAGACACTGCGTCATGTGGAACAGAGCTCACATGAGTGTTGAGATGGTCAGATCGTCCGCTGCGTGTTGTGATCTGACGGTCCGTTTCAACCTGGGGGGGCTGGCAGTGTCTGCTCTGTGTGCACGCTCGCTTGCTGCAGCTTGTCGCCGCCACGGCAATATATGTTTTTATTTATGGCCACGTAAATAGAGCAATCAGACATACACACCTCACAGTGGACAGTTGTTAGACCATGACTGCCCAAACACAGTAAGTGTTGTGTAGCTGGAATGTCCAGAATGACAGATCACCACAGCTGCTTCTGTCGGAAGCTACGCCTCCAGTGAGTGGAGCGCACACACCTACGTGTCAGTGTGTTTTTTGCAAAGTCACATTCGTGGGGAACTTAGACAAATTTCACATCCAGCTCGACAGTGATTGTCTGCAGTCTGTTATCGTGCCAAGAGTGCGACTGGCCACACATTTTCTAAGTGTCATGCGAGTGGTGTTAGCTGTTCGTGTGTGTCACCTGGAATTTGGCCGGCACCTACTGCGAGAGGGTACAATGGGTTCACATGGCGCACACTATATCTTTCAGGTGCTTATATGCGCAAATAGTTGTAGCAACAGGTGTACGAGGCATTGGAAGCAGGGACGACATTACATGGTTTGCACACAATTCCTGCGTCATGCACACTAAGTGTGCACTTCGTCCATACTTCGCACAATGTGTGAAGGGGCCCATAGAGGGACAAAAAACTCAACATATGCATTACTGTATGGTCTTATTGCAATGGCAGAGTACAGAAACAATCCATGTCGAATGCAGTACTTACCTGGTGGTTTCCTGAAAGATACATACAATAGAGGCAACCACTGACCATCTCAGATTGGGCTGCACTGTTTCACCAGCCTCTCTTAGTGAAAGGCCGTGGCTGATTACATAAATACAGAGTGGTGTATAAGTGTGGCATATTAATTTAACTATTTGAAAGTAACATCAGCAGACAAGACCCTGCATTTACACTAAACAAGTTAACCAGTTTCATTTGATTTTTTTTTTTAACAGATGTGCAAGGGTGTACAAAACGTGCAATCTTCCAAGACAAAATCAAACCAAATCACATTTGCATTATCTTCTTACATAAAAATAACCAGTTGTGATAAAAATGAATATACTTAAGTAAATAAAATACTTAAATAATGTCACAACATAAACAGAGAAATCCACCATATAACAGAAGAAAAAAATTAAAAAGAACAATCTGTTTTTGAAAACTATGAAGCTGAACTATGAAACTATAAATATGAAGCTCAATCTAAAATGAAACACTGTTGTTCAGAAATTTACTCTTCTTATTTTGTCCAGAGTAAAATACACTCCACTGACATAACATTCAGATTCTTTGTCTCCGAGCTTTTCTGCAGGTAAAGTCATTGATGGCATCATTGTAAGAGATGCCATGGCCAACTTTGTGGTTGCCGCTAATACGTGCCAGCCCACTGAGTCTTTCCTGTTGTGGGCTGCCTGTTCCTGCTGCTTCTCTCTCTTGAAGCTGATCGACAGACCCGATCCTCATCTCATCAGCACCTGCTTATGAACCCTGGCTCTTCACTCCATCTTCGCCAGAAACTCAGCATACCTTCCACGCTAACTGGCCTCTCTTGTGCGTTCCTAAGCAGTGTTTATTCTGGTTAATTCTAAGCTCCCATGCTCAGTATTTTTGTAGTTTTCTGCAGTTTTTTCTAGCTCTGTGTTCTTGTTGCCACTTTTCTTAGCTTCAGCTTGTTTTCACAGCTTCAGCTCTCTTCAGCGAACTGGACTCAGCTAAGACAGTCTGTTACTAACTGTGATTACATACTTGTGGAACTGATTCAGCTCAGCACTCACTCACCTGTGTATCCTCTCCAGACCGCATCGACAGCTTGCAGACGGCCACATCAAATCAAATCAAATCAATTTTATTTATATAGCGCCAAATCACAACAAACAGTTGCCCCAAGGTGCTTTATATTGTAAGGCAAGGCCATACAATAATTACAGACAAACCCCAATGGTCAAAACGACCCCCAGTGAGCAAGCACTTGGCGACAGTGGGAAGGAAAAACTCCCTTTTAACAGGAAGAAACCTCCAGATGGCTCCAGATCCACATGGCTCCAGATCCATCTCATCTGGGCTAAAGTCATTCATGACTGCGGTTCCCCTGGTTCCAACGCTGTGCGGGCCAGTACAAATTTGGTGAGAATCTGTGAAGTAGTTTTGACGTAATCCTGCTAACAGACAGACAAATAAATAAACGCAGATGATTTTATTACATCCTTGGTGAACGTAATAACAAAGAACTTTATTAATCCCAAAAGGAAACTGTTTAGAATGCATTCCTCCTGATCCTGGTATCCGTCCGTCTGCGGGCGACGATGACGTAGCGTCCAGTTTGTTTTGTTTTTTCGACACTTTTTCAATTCAATTTTAATTTATTTTATTTATACAGCCCCAAATTGCAACAAAGCTGTCACAAGTAAGGTCAAACCTTCCCAACCCCGAAGAATGCTTTTGAATGTGAACCTTCCGTGTGGACATGCAGTTCCCAGCCAGGAAGACAGGGGCATTTTGACTGCATGTACCCTGAGAACTGGAAACCTGGATTATCCTTTGACAGAGAAATTTCATTTTGTGTATATTTATGTGTGTGTGTTATAGCAATGTGTATATTTAATGTATATTTATGTGTGTGTGTTATAGCAATGTCAATCAATTTTTTTATATAGCGCCAAATCAATCAATCAATCAATCAACTTTTTTCTTATATAGTGCCAAATCACAACAAACAGTTGCCCCAAGGCGCTCCACATTGCATGGCAAGGCCATACAACAATTATGTAAAACCCTGTTGTGTGGGCCGCCAGAAGAGGAGGTACTGCTGGCCCACCACCAGAGGGCGCCCTGTCTGGAGTGCGGGCTCCAGGCACCAGAGGGCGCAGCCACCTCACAGGAGCAGCCAGGGTGACAGCTGTCACGCATCACCGGCAACAGCTGTTACCAATCATCTGATCGGCAGGGGTATATCAGCAGGACAACGTCTCCACCTCTTTGACGAGATATCGTTCTACCTGGAAGGTAATAATCTCAGCTGACTGCTTGACAGTAACCTTTGTGATTTTTGTGAGTGATTGCAGACTTTTTTCTCCAACGAGAGGTGGAGGTAGCTTCCCTGCCGTGCAGGTTGCTGGGTGCAGATGCGCCCACGTTTAATTGTGTTCTTGTTCCTCGCCAGCAGTACCAGGTCCGACACGCGGAGGCAGTGGCCACCTGGGCGTTCGGAACTTGGCGGCTCCAGTATTCCCGGCGTCCTGTGGCGGAGGAAACCATATGGTTCCGGTTCTACTTTGGAGAGGCGTCTCCTATCTTCGAGCCTGCCCACACGACACCATTGTGAATTGAATTTTGTCCATTGTTGTAATTTGTTGTATTTGTTGTGCACGTTCGCAACAGTAAAGTGTTGTTATTTGACCTATTCCATTGTCCGTTCATTTGCGCCCTGTGTTGTGGGTCCGTGTACTTACACTTTCCCAACAAAACCCCAACGGTCAAAACGACCCCCTGTGAGCAAGCACTCGGCCACAGTGGGAAGGAAAAACTCCCTTTTAACAGGAAGAAACCTCCAGCAGAACCAGGCTCAGGGAGGGGCAGTCCTCTGCTGGGACTGGTTGGGGCTGAGGGAAAGAACCAGGAAAAAGACATGCTGTGGAGGGGAGCAGAGATCGATCACTAATGATTAAATGCAGAGTGGTGCATACAGAGCAAAAAGAGAAAGAAACACTCAGTGCATCATGGGAACCCCCCAGCAGTCTACGTCTATAGCAGCATAACTAAGGGATGGTTCAGGGTCACCTGATCCAGCCCTAACTATAAGCTTTAGCAAAAAGGAAAGGTTTAAGCCTAATCTTAAAAGTAGAGAGGGTGTCTGTCTCCCTGATCTGAATTGGGAGCTGGTTCCACAGGAGAGGAGCCTGAAAGCTGAAGGCTCTGCCTCCCATTCTACTCTTACAAACCCTAGGAACTACAAGTAAGCCTGCAGTCTGAGAGCGAAGCACTCTATTGGGGTGATATGGTACTACGAGGTCCCTAAGATAAGATGGGACCTGATTATTCAAAACCTTATAAGTAAGAAGAAGAATTTTAAATTCTATTCTAGAATTAACAGGAAGCCAATGAAGAGAGGCCAATATGGGTGAGATATGCTCTCTCCTTCTAGTCCCCGTCAGTACTCTAGCTGCAGCATTTTGAATTAACTGAAGGCTTTTTAGGGAACTTTTAGGACAACCTGATAATAATGAATTACAATAGTCCAGCCTAGAGGAAATAAATGCATGAATTAGTTTTTCAGCATCACTCTGAGACAAGACCTTTCTGATTTTAGAGATATTGCGTAAATGCAAAAAAGCAGTCCTACATATTTGTTTAATATGCGCTTTGAATGACATATCCTGATCAAAAATGACTCCAAGATTTCTCACAGTATTACTAGAGGTCAGGGTAATGCCATTCAGAGTAAGGATCTGGTTAGACACCATGTTTCTAAGATTTGTGGGGCCAAGTACAATAACTTCAGTTTTATCTGAGTTTAAAAGCAGGAAATTAGAGGTCATCCATGTCTTTATGTCTGTAAGACAATCCTGCAGTTTAGCTAATTGGTGTGTGTCCTCTGGTTTCATGGATAGATAAAGCTGGGTATCATCTGCGTAACAATGAAAATTTAAGCAATACCGTCTAATAATACTGCCCAAGGGAAGCATGTATAAAGTGAATAAAATTGGTCCTAGCACAGAACCTTGCGGAACTCCATAATTAACTTTAGTCTGTGAAGAAGATTCCCCATTTACATGAACAAATTGTAATCTATTAGACAAATATGATTCAAACCACTGCAGCGCAGTGCCTTTAATACCTATGGCATGCTCTAATCTCTGTAATAAAATTTTATGGTCAAAGTATCAAAAGCAGCACTGAGGTCTAACAGAACAAGCACAGAGATGAGTCCACTGTCCGAGGCCATAAGAAGATCATTTGTAACCTTCACTAATGCTGTTTCTGTACTATGATGAATTCTAAAACCTGACTGAAACTCTTCAAATAGACCATTCCTCTGCAGATGATCAGTTAGCTGTTTTACAACTACCCTTTCAAGAATTTTTGAGAGAAAAGGAAGGTTGGAGATTGGCCTATAATTAGCTAAGATAGCTGGGTCAAGTGATGGCTTTTTAAGTAATGGTTTAATTACTGCCACCTTAAAAGCCTGTGGTACATAGCCAACTAACAAAGATAGATTGATCATATTTAAGATCGAAGCATTAAATAATGGTAGGGCTTCCTTGAGCAGCCTGGTAGGAATGGGGTCTAATAAACATGTTGATGGTTTGGATGAAGTAACTAATGAAAATAACTCAGACAGAACAAGAGAAAGAGTCTAACCAAATACCGGCATCACTGAAAGCAGCCAAAGATAACGATACGTCTTTGGGATGGTCATGAGTAATTTTTTCTCTAATAGTTAAACTTTTGTTAGCAAAGAAAGTCATGAAGTCATTACTAGTTAAAGTTAATGGAATACTCAGCTCAATAGAGCTCTGACTCTTTGTCAGCCTGGCTACAGTGCTGAAAAGAAACCTGGGGTTGTTCTTATTTTCTTCAATTAGTGATGAGTAGAAAGATGTCCTAGCTTTACGGAGGGCTTTTTTATAGAGCAACAGACTCTTTTTCCAGGCTAAGTGAAGATCTTCTAAATTAGTGAGACGCCATTTCCTCTCCAACTTACGGGTTATCTGCTTTAAGCTACGAGTTTGTGAGTTATACCACGGAGTCAGGCACGTCTGATTTAAAGCTCTCTTTTTTAGAGGAGCTACAGCATCCAAAGTTGTCTTCAATGAGGATGTAAAACTATTGACGAGATACTCTATCTCACTTACAGAGTTTAGGTAGCTACTCTGCACTGTGTTGGTATATGGCATTAGAGAACATAAAGAAGGAATCATATCCTTAAACCTAGTTACAGCGCTTTCTGAAAGACTTCTAGTGTAATGAAACTTATTCCCCACTGCTGGGTAGTCCATCAAAGCTCTGTCTAGGTTTTTGATTAATTAATAAGCTGGAATGGAAGATTGCTGCTAATCCTCCGCCCCGGCCCGTGCTACGAGCATTCTGACAGTTAGTGTGACTCGGGGGTGTTGACTCATTTAAACTAACATATTCATCCTGCTGTAACCAGTTTTCTGTAAGGCAGAATAAATCAATATGTTGATCAATTATTATATCATTTACCAACAGGGACTTAGAAGAGAGAGACCTAATGTTTAATAGACCACATTTAACTGTTTTAGTCTGTGGTGCAATTGAAGGTGCTATATTATTTTTTCTTTTTGAATTTTTATGCTTAAATAGATTTTTGCTGGTTATTGGTGGTCTGGGAGCAGACACCGTCTCTACGGGGATGGGGTAATGAGGGGATGGCAGGGGGAGAAAAGCTGCAGAGAGGTGTGTAAGACTACAACTCTGCTTCCTGGTCCCAACCCTGGATAGTCACGGTTTGGAGGATTTAAGAAAATTGGCCAGATTTCTAGAAATGAGAGCAGCTCCATCCAAAGTGGGATGGATGCCGTCTCTCCTAACAAGACCAGGTTTTCCCCAGAAGCTTTGCCAATTATCTATGAAGCCCACCTCATTTTTTGGACACCACTCAGACAGCCAGCAATTCAAGGAGAACATGCGGCTAAACATGTCACTCCCGGTCTGATTGGGGAGGGGCCCAGAGAAAACTACAGAGTCCGACATTGTTTTTGCAAAGTTACACACCGATTCAATGTTAATTTTAGTGACCTCCGATTGGCGTAACTGGGTGTCATTACTGCCGACGTGAATTACAATCTTACCAAATTTACGCTTAGCCTTAGCCAGCAGTTTCAAATTTCCTTCAGTGTCGCCTGCTCTGGCCCCCAGAAGACAATTAACTATGGTTGCTGGTGTCGCTAACTTCACATTTCGCAAAACAGAGTCGCCAATAACCAGAGTTTGATCCTCGGCGGGTGTGTCGTCGAGTGGGGAAAAACGGTTAGAGATGTGAACGGGTTGTCGGTGTACACGGGGCTTCTGTTTAGGGCTACGCTTCCTCCTCACAGTCACCCAGTCAGCCTGCTTTCCCGGCTGCTCGGGATCTGCCAGAGGGAAACTAACGGTGGCTAAGCTACCTTGGTCCGCACCGACTACAGGGGCCTGGCTAGCTGTAGAATGTGTATATTTAATGTATATTTATGTGTGTGTTGTAGCAGTGTGTATATTTAATGTATATTTATGTGTGTGTGTTGTAGCAGTGTGTATATTTAATGTATATTTATGTGTGTGTTGTAGCAGTGTGTATATTTAATGTATATTTATGTGTGTGTGTTGTAGCAGTGTGTATATTTAATGTATATTTATGTGTGTGTGTTGTAGCAGTGTGTATATTTAATGTATATTTATGTGTGTGTGTTGTAGCAGTGTGTATATTTAATGTATATTATGTGTGTGTGTTGTAGCAGTGTGTATATTTAATGTATATTTATGTGTGTGTGTTGTAGCAGTGTGTATATTTAATGTATATTTATGTGTGTGTGTTGTAGCAATGTGTACATTTAATGTATATTTATGTGTGTGTGTTGTAGCAGTGTGTATATTTAATGTATATTTATGTGTGTGTGTTGTAGCAGTGTGTATATTTAATGTATATTTATGTGTGTGTGTTGTAGCAGTGTGTATATTTAATGTATATTTATGTGTGTGTGTTGTAGCAGTGTGTATATTTAATGTATATTTATGTGTGTGTTGTAGCAGTGTGTATATTTAATGTATATTTATGTGTGTGTGTTGTAGCAGTGTGTATATTTAATGTATATTTATGTGTGTGTTGTAGCAGTGTGTATATTTAATGTATATTTATGTGTGTGTTGTAGCAGTGTGTATATTTAATGTATATTTATGTGTGTGTTGTAGCAGTGTGTATATTTAATGTATATTTATGTGTGTGTGTTGTAGCAGTGTGTATATTTAATGTATATTTATGTGTGTGTTGTAGCAGTGTGTATATTTAATGTATATTTATGTGTGTGTGTTGTAGCAATGTGTATATTTAATGTATATTTATGTGTGTGTTGTAGCAGTGTGTATATTTAATGTATATTTATGTGTGTGTGTTGTAGCAGTGTGTATATTTAATGTATATTTATGTGTGTGTGTTGTAGCAGTGTGTATATTTAATGTATATTTATGTGTGTGTGTAATAGCAATGTGTATATTTAATGTATATTTATGTGTGTGTGTAATAGCAATGTGTATATTTAATGTATATTTATGTGTGTGTGTTGTAGCAGTGTGTATATTTAATGTATATTTATGTGTGTGTGTTGTAGCAATGTGTATATTTAATGTATATTTATGTGTGTGTGTTGTAGCAGTGTGTATATTTAATGTATATTTATGTGTGTGTTGTAGCAGTGTGTATATTTAATGTATATTTATGTGTGTGTTGTAGCAGTGTGTATATTTAATGTATATTTATGTGTGTGTTGTAGCAGTGTGTATATTTAATGTATATTTATGTGTGTGTTGTAGCAGTGTGTATATTTAATGTATATTTATGTGTGTGTTGTAGCAGTGTGTATATTTAATGTATATTTATGTGTGTGTTGTAGCAGTGTGTATATTTAATGTATATTTATGTGTGTGTGTTGTAGCAGTGTGTATATTTAATGTATATTTATGTGTGTGTTGTAGCAGTGTGTATATTTAATGTATATTTATGTGTGTGTGTTGTAGCAGTGTGTATATTTAATGTATATTTATGTGTGTGTTGTAGCAGTGTGTATATTTAATGTATATTTATGTGTGTGTTGTAGCAGTGTGTATATTTAATGTATATTTATGTGTGTGTTGTAGCAGTGTGTATATTTAATGTATATTTATGTGTGTGTTGTAGCAGTGTGTATATTTAATGTATATTTATGTGTGTGTTGTAGCAGTGTGTATATTTAATGTATATTTATGTGTGTGTGTTGTAGCAGTGTGTATATTTAATGTATATTTATGTGTGTGTTGTAGCAGTGTGTATATTTAATGTATATTTATGTGTGTGTGTTATAGCAATGTGTATATTTAATGTATATTTAATGTATATATTTAATGTATATTTATGTGTGTGTGTTGTAGCAGTGTGTATATTTAATGTATATTTATGTGTGTGTGTTGTAGCAGTGTGTATATTTAATGTATATTTATGTGTGTGTGTTGTAGCAGTGTGTATATTTAATGTATATTTATGTGTGTGTTGTAGCAGTGTGTATATTTAATGTATATTTATGTGTGTGTGTTGTAGCAGTGTGTATATTTAATGTATATTTATGTGTGTGTGTTGTAGCAGTGTGTATATTTAATGTATATTATGTGTGTGTTGTAGCAGTGTGTATATTTAATGTATATTTATGTGTGTGTTGTAGCAGTGTGTATATTTAATGTATATTTATGTGTGTGTGTTGTAGCAGTGTGTATATTTAATGTATATTTATGTGTGTGTGTTGTAGCAATGTGTATATTTAATGTATATTTATGTGTGTGTGTTGTAGCAGTGTGTATATTTAATGTATATTTATGTGTGTGTGTTGTAGCAGTGTGTATATTTAATGTATATTTATGTGTGTGTGTTGTAGCAGTGTGTATATTTAATGTATATTTATGTGTGTGTTGTAGCAGTGTGTATATTTAATGTATATTTATGTGTGTGTTGTAGCAGTGTGTATATTTAATGTATATTTATGTGTGTGTTGTAGCAGTGTGTATATTTAATGTATATTTATGTGTGTGTTGTAGCAGTGTGTATATTTAATGTATATTTATGTGTGTGTTGTAGCAGTGTGTATATTTAATGTATATTTATGTGTGTGTGTTGTAGCAGTGTGTATATTTAATGTATATTTATGTGTGTGTGTTGTAGCAGTGTGTATATTTAATGTATATTTATGTGTGTGTGTTGTAGCAATGTGTATATTTAATGTATATTTATGTGTGTGTGTTGTAGCAGTGTGTATATTTAATGTATATTTATGTGTGTGTGTTGTAGCAGTGTGTATATTTAATGTATATTTATGTGTGTGTGTTGTAGCAGTGTGTATATTTAATGTATATTTAAGTGTGTTTATATTTGTGTGTGTGTGTGTGTGTGTGTTATAGCAATGTGTATATTTAATGTACATTTATGTGTGTGTGTGTGTGTGTGTGTGTGTGTGTACTTGCTACGTTGTGAGGACCGATCAAAGTTTTTAACCAACAAAGTGAGGACATTTCTGGGAAGTGAGGACATTTTGGCCGGTCCTCACTTTGTCATGAGCTAAATCACCACCAAAGGCCTCCCAGAAGCTCCTCTGTGATTTTCACAGAAGGTCCTCAGTTTCAGTCAATGTCGAGAATTTTTCACCGGATTTTCACACACATTTTGCTCCCTCTCTGGCGGAACTCTGGCACTGCAGCAAAATGACTCAATTGCGCCACAGTGGACAATTCAAGTACTGCAGGTCACCAGACTTTTCACTGACCTCTTCTTCTGACAAATATTTAGATTTTATGTAAAAAACAAAAAGGAGCAAAAATAAAAATACATGCCTCAAGCACTCTTATACGACATACTGCTGCAAATACCACTACTACTACTACTGCAGAAAATACTACTTCTACTATTGCCACTATTACTGCTACTACTACTACTACTACTACTACTACAAATACCACTACTACTGCTACTGCAGATAATACTACTGTTACTGCTACTGCAGATAATACTACTATTACTGCTCCTTCAACAACAACTACTGCTACAGGAGAACTTCTACTCCTGCAGTAGCAGTTTTTTCTGCAGTAGTAGTAGCAGTATATGCAGTATTAGTATATGAGTAGTAGCAGTAGCAGCATTTACAAAGTTCATACCCATCGGTGTGAGGGCCACAAACCATGTGACTGACAACTTTGAGCCAATGATTTATTAACAAAATTAAGGCATTTTTTGTATATTTTGTAAAAAGTCTGACCTGAAGAAGTCCATTGGAGCTGTGTCAAACGATTGATGTGAGGACTGACTCACATTTGAAGAGTTTATGTCCTGTGTAAATGTGAGCAGTTTAAGCTGTGATATTAAGAGCACTCTGCTCCGCTGTGCTCTGATTGGCTGATCCTCATTCAATTGAAACAATGTTGCAAAATCTCTCTCACAGACTCTGGACCTGCATCTGAGGCACAGGACTTTATCACACAAGTTATACTACTACTGCAAATGTTACTACTGCATACTACAACTGCATGCACTACCACTACTGCATGCACTCCAACTGCAAAAATACTGCTACTGCAAAAATACTACTACAAAAATACTAGTACTGCAGTCCAACAACAAAACTACTGCCAATGCCAAACTCCATCCATCCATTTTCTTCCGCTTCATCCAGAGTCGGGTCACGGGGGCAGCAGCTCAAGCAAAGCCGCCCAGACCTCCCGATCCACACACACCTACCCCAGCTCATCCAGGGGAATCCCAAGGTGTTCCCAAGCCAGCCGAGAGATGTAGTCCCTCCAGCGTGTCCTGGGTCTTCCCCGGGGCCTCCTCCCAATGGGACGTGCCCTGAACACCTCTCCAGCGAGGCCTCCAGGGGGCATCCAGAAAAGATGCCCGAGCCACCTCAACTGACTCCTTTCGACGTGGAGGAGCAGCGGCTCAACTCCAAGCTCCTCCCGAGTGACCGAGCTCCTCACCCTATCTCTAAGGGAGCGCCCAGCCGCCCTGCGGAGGAAACTCATCTCGGCCGCTTGTACCCGCGATCTCGTTCTTTCGGTCACGAACCAAATCTCATGACCATAGGTGAGGATCGGAACGTAGATCGATCGGTAAATCGAGAGCTTTGCCCCCCTACTCAACGAAAACCACACTGCTCCTCCTGAATCCAAGGTTTGACCATTGGTCGAATTCTCCTCTCCAGTACCCTGGAATAGACCTTACCGGGGAGGCTGAGGAGTGTGATCCCCCTATAGTTGGAACACACCCTCCTGTCCCCCTTCTTAAACAGAGGGACCACCACCCCGGTCTGCCAATCCAGAGGCACTGTCCCCAATCACCACGCAATGTTGCAGAGGCATGTCAGCCAAGACAGTCCCACAACATCCAGAGACTTAAGGTACTCAGGACGGATTTCATCTACCCCAGGAGCCTCGCCACTGAGGAGCTTTCTAACCACCTTGGTGACTTCGGCCTGGGTAATGGATGAGTCTGCCTCTGAGTCCCCAGTCTCTGCTTCCTCTTCAGAAGACGTGACGATGGGATTGAGGAGATCCTCGAAGTACTCCTTCCACCGCCCAACAACATCCCCAGTCAGGGTCAACAGCTCCCCACCCACACCATAAACAGTGCTAGTGGAGAGCTGCTGTTTGCCAGAATCTCTTCGAGGCCAACCGATAGTCCTGCTCCATAGCCTCCCCGAACTCCTCCCAGACCCGAGTTTTTGCCTCTGCGACCGCACAGGCTGTGGCACGCTTGGCCTGCCGGTACCTGTCAGCTGCCTCTGGGGTCCCACCTACCAACAAAGATAAGTAGGACTCCTTCTTCAGCTTGACGGCATCCCTTAATTCCAGTGTCCACCATCTGGTTCTGGGATTGCCGCCGCGACAGGCACCAGAAACCTTACGACCACAGCTACAAGTGGCCGCATCAACAATGGAGGTGGAGAACATGGTCTACTCGGACTCCATGTCTCCAACCTCCCCCGGGATCTGGGAGAAGCTCTCCCGGAGGTGGGAGTTGAAGACCTCGCTGACAGAGGGTTCCGACAGTCATTCCCAGCAGATCCTCACGATATGTTTGGGCCTGCCAGGTCTGACTGGCTTCCTCCCCTCCCAGCGGATCCAACTCACCACCAGGTGGTGATCGGTCAACAGCTCTGCCCCTCTCTTCACTCGAGTGTCCAAGACACGTGGCCAAAGGTCAGATGATACGACTACAAAGTCGATCATCAACCTCCGGCTCAGGGTGTCCTGGTGCCACGTGCACTTATGGACACCCTTGTGCTTGAACATGGTGTTCGTGATGGACAAACTGTGACTAGCACAGAAGTCCAACAACTGAACACCACTCGAGTTCAGATCGGGGAGGCCGTACTTTTCGATTACCCCTCTCCAGGTCTCACTGTCACCGCCCACGTGGGCATTGAAATCCCCCAGGAGAACAATGGAGTCCCCAGTCGGAGCGCTATCTAGTACCCCTCCAAGGGATTCGAGGAAGGTCGGCCCATAGGCCGAGACAACGGTGAGAGACCTGTCCCCGACCCGAAGGCGTAGGGACAGGACATGGCGACTGAGCTGGGGCGCAATAAGCAATGCGACCCCAGCTCTCCGCCTCTCCCCATGGGCAACGGCAGAAAAATGAAGCGTCCAGCCCCTCTCCAGAAGTTGGGTACCAGAGCCTGTGCTGTGCGTGGAGGTGAGCCCGACTATCTCTAGTCGGTATCTCTCAACCTCCCGCACAGCTCAGGCTCCTTCCCCCCTATCGAGGTGACATTCCATGTCACAACAGCCAGGGGCTGTGAGCATGGACCGGGCTGCCGGGCCACCCGCCCTCGACCACCACCCAATCCTCTCTGCACCCGACCCCCATGGCCCCCTCTGCAGGTGGTGAACCCACAGGAGGGTGGGCCCACGTCGCTCTTTCGGGCTGAGCCTCGCGCGCGAGCCCCAACCCCAGGCCTGGCTCCAGGGTGGGGCCCCGGCTCCGCCATACCGGGCGACGTCTTGGTTCTTGATCTTCTACTGGTCATGGAGGTTCTGAACTGCCCTTAGTCTGACTCTTCACCTAGGACCTGTTTGCCTTGGGAGACCCTACAGGGAGCACAAAGCATGAATATGCATTTTAACTACTATAAATAAATTTTGAGTTGTCACGTCACTGACCCAGGAGCAGCGTGGGGGAGGGGAGATGCACCTGCGTGGTCTGTGTGAGAGATGGAGCCTTCTCAGACTTCAGAGACTTAGAGAACACCACGATAAATGTGAGCGCAGATTTAACATGTCCAACATAAACCAGAGAGAGCAAAAGAAAACTCTACAGCTCCTGCAGGTAAGAACTTTGACTTTTAACTTTACTTATGTCCGCATGCTACCAGGCTAGTTAGCTAGTTTTCTGACCACATGTAAGTAGTGCAAGTGATATATTTAAACATAAAAGAAGTTACTTTCTAGTGCATGCTTGTGTTGTGAAAGGTGAGCGCTCTAAAGCCAAATGTGTATAATTTATCAACAAAATATGATGTAAAACAGGGTCAAACTACAACTCCCATAATGCAGCAGCAGCGCCCATCCCCCGCTCTGCTTATCGTTCCCTCAGTGCCCTCCTGAGCAGACAGAGAGAGGAGCAAACCATATGACTTTACACTTTCCTCAGTATCATCAGGTTAGCTCCTATCAGAGCATGGAACTTTAGCCATTTGTCATTTGCCATGCTAAAACTAAAAAGCATTATCCTGACAATAATCATATTAAATGAAGTCCCACAGTGTCATGGAGCTTCTCCCACACGAACAAAGCTCTAAACGTATTCCTCTAGTTGAGGATTTAAATGATATGAGGCTTTTTAAAACTGTCTGAGTGGCTCTGGTGTTTTAGTCCTAGTTTTTAATTTTCATTTAGTCTTATTTTAGTCGACAAAATATCTGTGGATTTTAGTCAATTTTAGTCTAAATAACTGATTTTAATTCAGTTTTAGTAAAAATTTTAGTCTAGAAAAATATTACTATGACTAAAATTATGACTAAATATTTTA
Source organism: Thalassophryne amazonica (assembly GCF_902500255.1). Lineage (NCBI taxonomy): Eukaryota > Metazoa > Chordata > Actinopteri > Batrachoidiformes > Batrachoididae > Thalassophryne > Thalassophryne amazonica. Next base: position 74,207,048 of record NC_047119.1, on the reverse strand, counting down.
TTCGACAAAATTAACACTGACCCACACACATCTGACCAAACCTAAGTCTGTGGGCTAAACAATCCACATTCCAACTAGGGATGGGTATCGAGAACCGGTTCCTTTCGGATATCGTTAAGAAATGATTCGATCCACCGACATCAATAAGCTTTGTGCTTAACGATTCTGTTATCAGTCCTTCAAAGTGGCCGTTATTTTTGGGGGGTGTTTGTCAGGAAAATGATCATTTCTCCACATTGATTTCAGACCCTGCAGCGGGTCCGTGATCAACTTTTCTGCAGCGCGGCTTTGCTCTGAACCTTGAACCAATCGAAGCAGTGGTTCGATCTGTTGCTTCGTTTATACTTTCTTTCGCTTAATTTTCCCTGCTAAAACCCAAAAGAGCGTAAGTCTGTGAGTATTATTTACCTTTTCTGTGTTAAACCGACCTGTTATGGTCTTCTGAAACAGTTGATAAATGTATTTTATAACTTAAAAACGGGAGCGATACTAACGCGTTAGCATGTCTATGGCATTTTCAATGTTAAAACTTAGCATTACGCAGTTCCAGCTCTCATCACGTTCGGGTGCATTTGTTTTCAAATTGTAATATTTCTTAAATTTATTTTTGTTTATATATTAATAATCTAATGATTATTATATACAATGTTAGAGAAAGAGGCAAAAAGAACCTGAATAGAAACACAACAGAAAATATAAAAGCAACTAACAATGAACATACATAAATAAATAAGTGTTTCCTGTGAACACCGAGTGACTCTTACACCTCCATTTCATCCCTCTTATTTATTTAAATAGATGCTGCACTCACTGCAGTTTATCGTCTGGAATAGTCCCAGATTGCATTTCAGAGCTTCTAGAATTCAAACATTTTCCTGCAGGTGGTGTTGGGGGGTAATTTTGGGTTTCAGCTTTTTTTGTTTTTCACCACTTTCATCCCTGAATATGTGAAATTGTGAGTCATGTTTGTGCAGATTAAAGTTACTAACTGGGACTCCTGTCTTGTTGCGAGAAAGAAACGAGAATCGTCCTCCGTTCTGTTCACACAGCTCCAAATGTTGAGCGGCTCTCTGAGTCAAGTTAGAATGATAGAATTCAGTCTGAATTAATAACTTCAAAGCGAAACACCGTTTTATTTTTATTTATGTCCAGAGATCAAGGATACAGTGACCAATTTCATATTTATTTACTTTAAGACTCAATGAAATACATAGAAAACCTGTAAAGCCTACTTTTAGTACAAAATTCACAAGAGGTATCGATAAGGAATCAGCTCAATAAGCAGACTCGATAATGGCATAGATATTGATAAAATCTTATCAATACCCATCCCTAATTACAACTGACTGTACTGCAACATTAATATGTCAAACTGTGCATTCGACCTATTGACGTATCCCATAATCCCTTGCGCGCCAGAGAGTCGCTGCAGTCAAAACAACATAGAGAATCCACGTGATGACAATGGTAAATGAATATTATACTGCAAAAATGTATTTTTTTTTATGCTTTTCGTCACGTTAATAAGAGACTGCTGCATGATACCCTGAAAACTTGTTAAAACAATTATAACAAATAATCCGTGTCTGTTACGTTTAATCTGTGTGGAATTTAATAAACACAAACTGAATTTCAGACATATATATTAGTCTGCAACAAAGAGGACAAACAGTGCTGCAAAGAACAATAATCAAGATGTTAAAGAGCAAACTTCACTTTCCCCCAGAACGACATGATCAGGAAGCGATTGTAGCTCACAGCAGCTCCCACTGAAAATAACGGAGAGACAGACTGTGATTCTCACATGTTTACATGAAACAAACACAATAACAACGTCTATAAACCCAGAGAATATATTCACGAGAGTTTTAGGCACAATATAAAAATAGTTTTATGTTGTGATGTTAATGGTGTTGTTCGTGTGCAGCGGTTAAAGTGCAGCGTGATCAGAGTGTATCAATGCAGTTCTCAATGTTACTGAGATCTCACAGCGCGGCGACCTCTACGAGGTTTTTGCGGGATTTGAAACGTTAATAGGGCAAATAGAAACTGTGTTGTTTCTGTTTGGAATTTGAGCAAAACACTTGATAGATGAGACCCTATATGTGATTTTTAACTTAATATTTGTACAGAGTTTGTTTGTTTTATATGATAACTATTGTGTACAGAAACAGTCTATGATCCTAAGCCTGTCAGTGATACAAATGAGTGCTCCTTTTGTTTAACTGTTTTCTGGCTACTGTGACTTTATTTTCTGTTTAGTCTGCCCCAAACAAAATCCCTCTGAGTTGAAGACTTGTACAGATGTAATCAGAGTGTAGAAATGTGCACATTTTGCTTGTTTGTATTTTTCACAGGAGAAAATGTCATCACTGTTTATTGTAGAATTGCAGTGAGACACCATTATTGTGAAGACTCATTTAATTTGTGTTTAACTGTTTATTCCTCTGTTGTTCAGGCCAACATGGACCAATCCAAAGATGCAGAAGATCTCAAAGCTAAACCATCCATTGATCAGCCCTCCTTGTCACCACTAGCCTCAAGTGAAGATTTGTCAGAATTATCCAGCGACAGTGGCTCAGGTGAAGAGTACCATCCTCCACCACCATCATCATCGTCACTGTCACCATCCGCCAGTGGAGACGAGCTGCTCCCTGAGAAATCAGCCAGACACAAAGTTAAGGAGACGCATAATAGGGCTTCAGAAGGTGAGATCAAGAATTGTGAAGAAAAGATAACAGACATTACTGTAAAGACAAGTAAAAATAAGGGTGGGATGAGGGCCTGGGACAAAGCGCATTATTGCATATTTTGTAAAAAAGCAAATTTAAAAATAGCCAGGCATCTTGAAAGAAAACATGGGGATGAAAAGGAGGTTGCCCATGCTTTCAGCTTTCCACCACGGTCGAAAGATCGGAAAAAACGTTTGGAAGCTCTGCGCAATAAAGGAGACTGGCAGCACAACCTTGCAGTCTTGGAAAAAGGAAGTGGTGAAATAGTTACATGGCGACAGCCCACTAAAAAGATGGATGTTAAGAGATACCTCCCATGTCAACATTGTTTTGGCCATTTGTTAGGACTGAACTCTGGAGACATGAAAAGACTTGCAAAGAAAAGCAAGGGGAAACAGGTAAAAGTAAAAAAAACAGAGCCAGAATACAAAAATCCTCCTCCCAACTAATGCCAGTTGCTGTGTCCTCAGAGGGACTCCATAAAATTATTCACTCCATGCAACAAGACCATGTGACCTCCCAGATTAGAAGTGATGAGATGATTTGCACATATGGAGATGCATTGTTTGCCAAAAAGGGCCGTGAACAGTCTCAACACAGATATATTGCACAAAAACTGAGGGAATTAGGACGATTTGTGTTGGCTGCCAAAGAAATTGACAAGAAAATAAAATATCTGTGTCATATTGTTGATCCAGCACAGTTTCACCTGGCTATTAAAGCAGCCCGAAGAGTGTCAAACTATAACCCAGACAGTAGTGAATATGGAAAACCATCTACCGCAGTTAAGATAGGCTTTTCACTTAAAGCTGCAACAGAGGCCTGGATTGGCCACTGCTTGATGTCCTGTGATGCTTTAAATGAAAACAAGGCCAAAAAATTCAAGGAGCTGCTGGATTCCTCCTGGTCCATGTACGTGTCATCCAATGCTCACAGCACAATAGAGCAAAGAAAGTGGGGTAAAGAGGATGGCATACCTTTGACAGAAGATGTAGTGACCTTGCAGAACTACTTAAGAAGAATGGAGGATGAAGCGAAGAAGGAACTGAAGCTATGTGTGAGTACTACAGCGTACAAGAAGCTGAGTGAAAGCCTTCTGGCACAGATAATCGTTTTCAATAAAAAGCGTGAAGGAGAAGCCTCACGTTTAACCTTAGAGACATATCAGAAGGTAGATACTGGCCCTTTGAATAAGGACATCTATGATACCTTGTCACCAGTGGAGCAGCAACTTAGCCATAGATTGACACGCTTGGTGACGTGGCAAAAGAGGAAAAAAAGTCCCCATACTACTGCTGGAGCGCACCAAAGCATCACTGGACTTCCTGGTGGAGAGGCGAAACCAAGCTGGAATACTTGATGAAAATCCATATGTGTTTGGAAGGCCTGGGACAATGACTAACATCCGCGGATGTGACTGTCTCAGAAAGTTTGCAGAAGAAAGTAAAGCAAAACAGCCAGAGCTGCTGAGGTCCACAAAGTTAAGAAAACACGTGGCTACTTTATGTCAGCTCCTGGACCTGGACAATCAAGAGCTGGAGCAAGTTGCTCACTTCATGGGACACGATATTAGAGTCCATTGTGACTTTTATCGGCAGACTGACAAAACGTTTCAAGTGGCCAAGATCGGGAAGCTTCTTTTTGCGATGGAGCAAGGAGTGGAGTCACTGAAGGGGAAGACTCTGAAGACCTTGGATTCTGTGATCAGTGGTATGTAACGTAAAAGTAGATTTGTTTCTAATATTTCATGCTGTCTGCTATGAATGTCATTTCCATAACTATCTACATGTTTATGAGTACATTTAGACTTGTTGTAACGCAGATTTCAATTGTGATCGTTTCACAGGAACAGGACCTGGAGCCAGCAGAAGTCTCACAGGAAGCCATGCACAAGTGGAGGCTCATGATGGTGAGAAAAGAAGCTTCCAGATCTTGGCCACTTGTAACGTTTGTTAGTCTGCAGATAAAAGTCACAATGGACTCTATTAATAGTAATTTTACTAATATTATGTCCCATGAACCGAGCAACTCCTGATTGTCCAGGTCCAGGAGTTGAATGTAAAAACTAAAAGACCATATTGACCATAAGTGGTGGTCTTTTAACACAAGCCTCATTTAAATAAGAATAGGATCCACTTGAATTTGTTAGTCTTCTGCTGGGACTGGTTGGGGCTGAGGGAGAGAACCAGGAAAAAGACATGCTGTGGAGGGGAGCAGAGATCAATCACTAATGATTAAATGCAGAGTGGTGCATACTGAGCAAAAAGAGAAAGAAACACTCAGTGCATCATGGGAACCCCCCAGCAGTCTACGTCTATAGCAGCATAACTAAGGGATGGTTCAGGGTCACCTGATCCAGCCCTAACTATAAGCTTTAGCAAAAAGGAAAGTTTTAAGCCTAATCTTAAAAGTAGAGAGGGTGTCTGTCTCCCTGATCTGAATTGGGAGCTGGTTCCACAGGAGAGGAGCCTGAAAGCTGAAGGCTCTGCCTCCCATTCTACTCTTACAAACCCTAGGAACTACAAGTAAGCCTGCAGTCTGAGAGCGAAGAGCTCTATTGGGGTGATATGGTACTATGAGGTCCCTAAGATAAGATGGGACCTGATTATTCAAAACCTTATAAGTAAGAAGAAGAATTTTAAATTGTATTCTAGAATTAACAGGAAGCCAATGAAGAGAGGCCAATATGGGTGAGATATGCTCTCTCCTTCTAGTCCCCGTCAGTACTCTAGCTGCAGCATTTTGAATTAACTGAAGGCTTTTCAGGGAACTTTTAGGACAACCTGATAATAATGAATTACAATAGTCCAGCCTAGAGGAAATAAATGCATGAATTAGTTTTTCAGCATCACTCTGAGACAAAACCTTTCTAATTATATAATAGGAACATGTAAAAAATATAGTTTCTAATAATTGTTGATGACACTAAGGGCTGCAGCAAATCATTTCAGTACTTGACTAGCAGGATTGTTTTTTGATTTGTCATTTTGTCAAATGATTGATTTAAAAATGTTTTGATAATCTATGTGCATTAAATATAGGTTGTAATTAATTAGAATAAAGATTCTCAAATTAATTGTATAATGAAATTCCAATATTTAAACTTTATTATTTCACAGTTTGTATGGTCCAGCTAACCAGATCATCCTGATCAGCCCTAATGACAATGCCATCTGCATGTGTCTGATGTGTGCTTCTTTATCAGATGAAGAACCAAAGTCCTTATCTGCTCAGAGGCCAAAGAAGACTGCTACAACGACAGAACCTGATGAAAGTGATGTTGATACAGGAAACGTCAGACAATCTCAACTCACTCACATAACGTTATAAGTAGAATATATTCAATTGCTTATTTCAGTTTTAACAGTTCTATTTTTGGCTCTTACTTTTATTTTATGGTTTGAATAATCACATTTATTGATCAGCTGAAAAGCCTTGACATACTGAGGTGTGACCAGTTATATTTTTACAGATGAAGAGATCACCTGTACGCAGCTGCCCCAGCAAAACATCGGGAGTCCAACTGCAGATGATCATTCAGAAGATGAGTGTGGTAGGTGGTCACAGCAGTGTTTTCAGGAAGAGGGGTTTTACTATTGTGACCATCAAAGATTCAGCATGGCTTGCTGTCAACAGAGTAGAGGTTACGCTGGGTGAAGTTCATCATTGTGTATAAAATATTCAGACATATCTCCATAGAGCTGGTACAGCATATGGCATAAAAACAACCCTCTTTCAGGGATTAAAGCTCCCCTGGGACACAAGGCCTCTGGAACAGAGGTTTGAGGTTCAAACACGGAGTTGATCTTATGGAGTTTGAGACATGAAGAACAGTGTTTCAGATGAAGAATCAGATAAAGTGTATTTTCATAATCCTAATCAGATCTTAGCTTTTCACAGACATTTGGTAGTTCTACAAGTTAGTTGTGGCATAATGTGGATAAGTTACTGATACAAAATGTTACTTTTTGGTTTTCAGCTTTTTCTTTAATTTAACTTCTCACATGTACGAGTAGAGAAGAAGAGGAAAGATTTTTGAAGTAGAAAAATGTAATGTCTTTAAAGTAGACCTGCATTGAAATAAATGTGCTCAGATCTCAGAAAGAAATAGCTGATATGTATTTATAAGACCCTTGTGAATGCAGTAAAGTAAATCTGTAAGCCCAAATTTGTAATTCAGCAGAGAAATCTTCGTTTAAAAATAACAAATTTGCAGCTAAAATTTGGCCTGCCGCGAAAACTGTTTGTACATCCGGGACACTGCCGTGACATGAGGGAGAAGACGGAGCGCTCGCGCCTTCAGTCCGATCCGCGTTGAAACTGATTTCATCTGTTAGTAATGTTACTGTTATACACATCTTGGTTTCAACATCCAAAAGTAAGCTGCAATGAATGCAAGATACAGCTCTGCATGCTCAGATCAGCGGCGACATCGACAGTGGGTGACGTTCTTCCCCAACGCCTTGCTCTCACTGCCTCTGATGATCTTACCGAGTCTGCGGGCTCGGTAAACGCTGCAGTGGGCCACTCACACTGCCCCTGTGTCTGCTGTGCAGCTGGCACCACATCACTGTCTACTGAATTCAGGTGTGGCCAACTTGGCAACAAGTCCAGAGACTACGTTCACTGTTTTGATGTGGAGCGGCCGGTGACACCTGTTGCCCGCAAGGACAGACTTCTTACGTCAAAATCTGCAGCGCCACACTGACTCGGTAATCTGAGCTGCAGAGCTCCGGGGCTGCTGAGAGAGGTTTATATCTTTTTAATGACTTCTTTGCGGATCCCGCATCCGTACTAGTCCATGGGCCAGGCAGGTTGTCGGTACCACTCAAGGTGGCTAAACAACACTTAGAATCCAGCCTCAGTGTACCATGACCTACACAAAAATGTATGATAGCAATCTCAGGGTGGTAGCTGTAGCCAGGTAGGGGTCAGTGAAGAATTACACAGAGGTCAAACTTTAAAAATGCTCCAATCATGTTGAAAACTATATCACATTACTTGTCTTGTCATAACAATTCCAAAAAGGTATAGTTTGGACTATCTGTGTTGGAATGTTTTGGAGTTATCGGGTAAAAACAGCAAAAATTGTGACAAAGGTCAGTTTCAGTTTGTACAGGGGTCAAAAGTTAAAGTTGCTCCAATTTCAGTACAAAATGATGCAAATTATTGGTTGAAATAAAAGGAATAATAAATGGAATAGTTTTGGTTGTGTTAAATGTTTGGTCTCCAAGGTAAAGGTCAAACAAGGTCAACATCTATTGGATTCTATGACATGTGACATATATTACCCTGTAACATGACACCTAAGCATGACAGATGGTGCAAACTATTCCTTATTAGAACCCTATTAACCCAGACAATAATTGGCATGATCTTTTTTACTGAATTTTAGCAACTTTAACTTTTGACCCCTGCACAAACTGAAATTGACCTTTGTCACCATTGTTTCTGTTTTTTGCCATAACCCCAGAACATTCCATCATAGATAGTACAAACTATACCTTTTTGGAATTGTTATGATCAGACAAATAATATGATATAGTTTTCAACATGATTGGAGCATTTTAAAATTTTGACCTCTGTGTAATTCTTCACTGACCCCTACCTGGTTACAGCTACCACCCTGAGATTGCTATCATACATTTTTGTGTAGATCATGGTACACTGAGGCTCATTTAGCCACCATCAGTGGTACCGATTAGGCCAAAATTGATGACTGGCTCATGGACTATATCCCGCAACGGTAACACCGGAGGCTAAAGACAGTAGATTTTCAATGCGACAACACTCAATCAAATGGGCATATGAAAAAGTCCCCAAAAATAATTTTCAGGCAAAAATAAAAGAAATGTGTACTCACCAAACGTACCACAAGACGATATGAAGTTTAAAAAAAAGTTGATCCTTCCGTATAAGACAATAAAAAGGTACTTTTGTAAGAGATACAAACTGATGTAAATCCACAAATTACAGTTGGCGCACGCAATGCATGCTGGGATAGTGTCTTCTCTTTGATGTCTCGGCAGCGTCCCGGATGTGCTGACAGTTTTGCGGAGGGCTAAATTTTAGCTGTAATTTTGTCATTTTTAAATGAAGATTTCTCCGTTGAATGACAGATCTGGGCTTGCAGATTTACTATGTTCAGAAGGAGCTTATGTGTAAATATGTCATTTTTTGGTCCAACGATCTGACTGCAGTTATTTCAGTGCAGGTCTACTTTAATGATTCTAATCTTTTGCAGACAAACAACAGCCACACTCAACTGGAGTCACAAGGCACAATGATGATGATGAAGAAGAAAGAGGTGAGCCTGAGCATGGTAAACACAAAAATAGAACTCAATTTTGGGAATTTATTAAACATTATGATGTATATTTATGTACTTATTAGATGCAGACTTCACACCAAGGTTGGGTAGGATTACTTTGAAAGAATACATATGGATTGTATGTATGTACATACATTTGGATTACTTGTAATCTGATTACTTTTGGATTACATTTCAAAGTAATCCTACCCAACCTTGCTTCACACAATTGAAGTTGAAAGAAGATACAGTTGTGCATTACCTCTGCTTCCCTGTAATTAGATGTCCTAAGATGCACTGTATACAACCCCTGGCAATAATTATGAAATCACCGGCCTCGGAGGATGTTCATTCAGTTGTTTAATTTTGTAGAAAAAAAGCAAATCACAGACATGACACACAACTAAAGTCGTTTCAAATGGCAACTTTCTGGCTTTAAGAAACACTATAAGAAATCAGGAAAAAAAATTGTGGCAGTCAGTAACGGTTACTTTTTTAGACCAAGCAGAGGGAAAAAATATGGAATCACTCAATTCTGAGGAATAAATTATGGAAAAAATTGATTGATTGATTGATTGATCAAATCAGATCTGCTCATTAGTCTGCATCTAAAAAGGAATGATCACACCTTGCAGAGGTGTTGCACAAAGTGGACTGACATGAATCATGGCTCCAACACGAGAAATGTCAATTGAAACAAAGGAGAGGATTATCAAACTCTTAAAAGAGAGTAAATCATCACGCAATGTTGCAAAAGATGTTGGTTGTTCACAGTCAGCTGTGTCTAAACTCTGGACCAAATACAAACAACATGGGAAGGTTGTTAAAGGCAAACATACTGGTAGACCAAGGAAGACATCAAAGCGTCAAGACAGAAAACTTAAAGCAATATGTCTCAAAAATCGAAAATGCACAACAAAACAAATGGGGAACGAAAGGGAGGAAACTGGAGTCAACGTCTGTGACCGAACTGTAAGAAACCGCCTAAAGGAAATGGGATTTACATATAGAAAAGCTAGATGAAAGCCATCATTAACACCTAAACAGAAAAAAACAAGGTTACAATGGGCTAAGGAAAAGCAATCGTGGACTGTGGATGACTGGATGAAAGTCATATTCAGTGATGAATCTCGAATCTGCATTGGGCAAGGTGATGATGCTGGAACTTTTGTTTGGTACCTTTCCAATGAGATTTATAAAGATGACTGCCTGAAGAGAACATGTAAATTTCCACAGTCATTGATGATATGGGGCTGCATGTCAGGTAAAGGCACTGGGGAGATGGCTGTCATTACATCATCAATAAATGCACAAGTTTATGTTGATATTTTGGACACTTTTCTTATCCCATCAATTGAAAGGTTGTTTGGGGATGATGAAATCATTTTTCAAGATGATAATCCATCTTGCCATAGAGCAAAAACTGTGAAAACATTCCTTGGAAAAAGACACATAGGGTCAATGTCAAAGAGCAGATCTGATATGATGCAGGTGTTAGTTTTGGGGATGAAAATTTACAGGGTGATTCCATAATTTTTTCCTCAGAATTGAGTGATTCCATATTTTTTTCCCTCTGCTTGGTCTAAAAAAGTAACCGTTACTGACTGCCACAATCTTTTTTTCTTGATTTCTTATAGTGTTTCTTAAAGCCAGAAAGTTGCCATTTGAAATGACTTTAGTTTTGTGTCATGTCTGTGATTTGCTTTTTTTCTACAAAATTAAACAACTGAATGAACATCCTCTGAGGCCGGTGATTCCATAATTTTTGCCAGGGGTTGTATATTGCAGGTCTTTGTCCCCCATTCATTCCATTTTTTTTGTGATAAGTCTTCATAAAAGCACTATGTATAATGCACTTCACAAAGTCTGTCCCATAATGTCCATTTAATGTCCAAACGTAAAGTCTAATGTTTCAGTAATTTATTTTGTGATGCAGTCTTATAACTCCCAGTACAGGAACTGATTTACAGTGATGTACAGTTGTGTTAAAGGCCATCAAGTCTGGCCTTTAACACAACTGTTAGATAAGGGACACATGAACTAAATTTTTATATAAACCAGAGGAAAGTGAAATAAGTTATTATACATATTATTTGAAATTATTCATTTAAAATTGATTAGGGATCTCAAACCTTTTGCCCTCTGAGAACTAAAGTAAAGGGAATTATTTTGTGATTTGTCTTCAGAGTCTCAGGCAGGACGAAAGGGCCTTCTATCCATTAAACCTCCCAAAAGGAAATGCATGAAATATGTCAAGGAATGCACAGAAGGTGAGTGGATCTTGCACACAAGGATAAAGGTATTAATTTAGCTCATGGATTTAAAAAAAAGACTAAAATTTACACAAACATATATTAAAAAAATGTGTGATTCGTCTTCAGAGTCTGAACCAAGTGATGGAGAAGATGCGCTTTCCCTGCTCCGGGCTGCTGGGCGTAAACCGTCTGGAAAGAGACGCACCAACAAGAGCTCTGATGGTGAGATGATGAAACATTTAAGTCTCTTAAGCATCGGACCTAGATGTGTTTAAGAACCCAAGTAGATTATCCTCTCCAGGAACCAGAAGTTTATCAAAAGCCAAAAGTATTCTACAAGTGTACGTGGGCATCACAGAGCCATCTGTTTTTTTTGTAGAGGAATGCACAAGTTAATAAAGTTCCATGTCTGTCTGGACACTATCTTCTCTACAGCAGGGCTGCAAACACTATTCCATGAAAAAAGAAACCTCTATTTCAAAGCCTTTTTATATCACATTTAAGGAATTTTATTGTACATTGACACACAAGGTGTGGCCCTCATTTAGCTCTTGGATAAAAGAGAACACCTGTACGAGGTCTGTCCAAATAGTATCGGACCGTTTTATTTTTTTCAAAAACTATATGGATTTGAATCACGTGTGATTACATCAGCCAAGCTTGAACCCTTGTGCGCATGCGTGAGTTTTTTTCACGCCTGTCGGTTGCGTCATTCGCCTGTGGGCAGGCTTTGAGTGAGCACTGGTCCACCCCTCTCGTCATTGTTTCATTGCGAAGAAATAGCGGAATGATTTGGGCTTTTGTTCCATCAGAATTTTTTCAGAAACTGTTAGAGACAGGCAGCTGGAAACCATTCGAAAAATTTTGATGGGTTTCGGTGAAAATGTTAAGGGCTTGGCAGAGATTAAGGAGTGTTACTATCGCTTTAAGGACGGCCCACAATGGCGCACCGCGCTCCGAGCTGCAATGACAGGCAGAAACCACCAGATCATTTCTAAACGGATGGCTGTGTGGATCCGTGACTGTCGTGTGCAATTTCTCTGGTTATCACAAGAGCTGGACATCAGTCATTTTCCAGCAGATTTCACTTTTAACAAGAGATTTTGTCATGGAAAGCCGCGCAAGTGAGACAAAGGAACACCTCCATTTCTGCGTGTCAGAGGACAAGTTGGGACATGCCTATCTCGGCTTTCAGTGCTTACCAGTCGAGTGAGTATAAGAGAAATTGTGGAGAGCTGGGCATGTCCCAACTTGTCCTCTGACATGCCGAAACGGAGGTGTTCTTTGACTCGCTTGCTGTCGTGACGCGCGAAGCCTCCGCCAAGCCCGTAACATTTTCACCGAATGGTTTCCAGCTGCCTGTCTCTCACAGTTTCTGAAAAAATTCTGATGGGGGAAAAAAAAAAAGCCCAAATCATTCCGCCATTTCCTCGCAATGAAACGACGACGAGAGGGGTGGACCAGTGCTCATTCAAAGCCTGCCCACAAGTGAATGACGCAACCGACAGGTGTGGAAAAACTCACACATGTGCACGGAGGTTCAAGCGTGGCTGATGTAATCACACGTGATTCAAATCCATATAGTTTTTGAAAAAAATAAAAAGGTACGATACTTTTTGGACAGACCTCGTACATGTTCTACTCTGGTTATTTCTGTGTAAAGGGAACTGTAGCTACAAAGATCAAGATTAAGAATTTGGAGGCTTAATCTGAACTGCAAGAGTAATTTTTTTCTCTTTGAAGTTTTGGCCTTCTTTTAATACTAACAACAAACAACTTCTCATTTTACCCTCAAGAATTGTTCAGGGCTGTAGTATTTAATCGATTGGTCAGTCTATAGTGTCTCTTTATTTCTTTATATTTGAAGGATTTTTATGTGACTGAGTAAACAGCAGCAGTTTTTTAGTGAGCGTGTTGATTTGAATCATGAATTTAAGCTGCATTTCTTCTGTAAATGTACTGTTCTCTTTAAAAAATGAATGAATAATTGAATATTGGCCACTTGAAAAAAGTTGTCAGTGATCTTGTGAACCAAAAGTGAGAAAAAACTTGGAGTCATTGATGTGGCCGTGTGGCTCACAGGGGATACCTGAATTGTACTGTATGCATGTTGATGCAAATGTATTAAAATAATTCTTATTTCCATCAGATACTCAAACAAGCGCCAAGAGGCCGTGGAGTGTGGAGGAGAGGAGCGCTGTGAAGAGAAGAATGTGCAAATTCATTGCTTTAAAGAAAGTTCCAGGGAAGGAGGCCTGTATGCTGTGCATTACACACGAGTCACCTGTTCTGAAAAATCGCACCTGGAAAGATTTGAAGTATTTTGTGTATAATGAAATCATCAAAGTAAAAAAGAAGCTATTTGAGCCCTTTTAGTAAAAAGTAGCAGTTCTGCACCAAGTTATTTTCGTGCCTTTCATTTTCAGGGTTCAGGTTCTGTTTCTGATCAGTTCACAGACTCCAAACTTCCAGGTCCTGGGGTTGAGGGTTTTTCTTGTTTGTATTTCAGATGCAAACCCTGATGCATAGAGTTAAGGCACATGACAAATTAAAGAATTAGATCCATTAACCTCTTAAAAAAAAAGTCATGTTGTTTACCAAAAGGACCATTTATAAAATTGTCATAAAATCCTCATAGAATAATTTTTTTTTCTACTTTCAAAACTCAGATCTCTTCATCCACCTCTGCTCCTCTCATGTGTCATTGTTTTATCATTTTTACAAATATTTTACAAATTATACCCTTATTGTACAGTTTTATTCAAAACAGTCATTTCTCAGGGAACCTAAAAAAAAACAAAAAAAAGACCTAAAATTGTCCTGTAATCCATTATTCAACAATGGAAGTGTAAAATCTGAGCAGATTTTATTAGAGCCACATGTCATCAATTTATGACAAAATGTTTTTCAGTGCATTATTGTATTTTGAATGGGAGTGGTAAATGTGACTTTTAGTTTTAAAACACAAAAACATTTTTTACATAAATTGCTGTCCTATGGGAGGCTCTAATAAAATCAATTCAAATTGTCCACTTCTAAACTTTTAATTTTGAAAAAAAAAAAAAAAAAAATTTCCTTTTTTTGAGGTTCACTTAGAGGTGACTTTTGGGGGGTAAAATAGATTTAAAATGTAAATAAATTACAAATGATAAAGCAATGACATATTTGAGCAGAGAAGAGGCAGATGAAGAGATCTGAGTTTTGAAAGTAGAAAAAAAATATTATTCCATGTTGATTTTATGACCATTTTATATGGGGAGCAGCAATGGTCCCTTTGGTAAAAAGTTTTTTTTTATTATTATTATCCTGCAGTCCCTTTACACACTACGATAAAAGCAATGGTGGGGTTCCAAAATGTGACTCAATTCACGATCCCTGAGACAATTTCAGGTCATCAGCTTCAACACCTGCAGAAATATGTTTAATAATAAATAAATGTTCCCCCAGTTACCAGGGGGTTATTAATATATTGTTTTCATTACATCTTTTGTATTGTTGTCGTCATAAGATGATTTAATTATGATAAAATAATAAAGCTAAGATGCTTAAATTTGGCTTGTTTTTTTTTTTTGCTAATAATTGTTTTACTTATATTTACTGCTGTATTTCTTGTATTATTACTATATGTATATCACCAAAATTTTAGAGAAAAGGTCTATAACACATCTTAATGTACCCAGATATTTTTTTATTATAGTTTTGCCATAAAAATACTCATAAATCATAAAAATCAAAAGTCAGTGCCCAGTCCTCAGTCTGTTGGTTAAAAACTTTTTTTAGTTCTTGTGTGTTTCTGTAGTTAAAAGGGGTGTAATGGTGCAGGGTGCCATCTAGTGTCCAGTGATATAGTTTTTTCCTTTCTAGGTTGTTCAGAAAGGGTGGTCCTCACTTTGCTGGTCTATTTACCCGGTACACACTATGGCGCATGTACAAGAGTGTGTGTGTGTGTGTGTGTGTGAGAGAGAGAGAGAGAGAGAGAGAGAGAGAGAGAGAGAGAGAGAGAGAGAGAGAGAGAGAGAGAGAGAGTGACAGAGAGAGAGAGAGCCGCTGTCCATTTCGGCAGTATATACCATCTAAGCCTGCAAAGTATGGTATAAAGATCTGGGCTGCTTGTGATGCCACTTCTTCATATGCTTGGAACTTACAAGTCTACACAGGGAAACCTGATGGAGGAGTCCCTGAGAAAAACCAGGGAATGAGAGTTGTTCTGGACATGTGTCAGGGACTCAGTGGACACAACATCACATGTGACAATTTTTTCACCTCATACAAGCTGGGACAGGAGCTCCTAAAGAGGAAGCTGACCATGGTGGGAACAATACGAAAAAACAAGTCAGAGCTCTCACCTCAACTGCTGACTTCAAAAAACAGGCCTGTCATGTCTTCCAAGTTTGCATACATGGCGGACACATCCCTGGTATCCTATGTGCCAAAGAAAGGCAAAAATGTGGTACTCATGAGTACACTGCACGGGGATGGAATAATCTGTGACCAGGAACATCACAAAACAGAGATCATCATGGATTATAATGCCACAAAAGGAGGAGTAGACAACATGGATAAGCTGGTGACGGCCTACAGCTGCAAACGGGGGACTCTACGCTGGCAACTGGTGATAATCTTTGACATGTTGTACATCTCAGCATACAACACCTTTGTCATTTGGATTGCGCTGAACCCAGAGTGGAACTGAGGGAAGCTCCAAAAGAGACGCCTCTTTCTCCAGGATCTGGGAAAGGCATTGGTGAGACCACAAATCGAGGAAAGACAACATGTCCACAGAACCCCAGCCTCTGCAGCCATCGTGAGGAGGATTCAGGAGGAGAATGCTGGGGCCCTATCCACCCAACCTACAGAACCACAATCTGCAGAGCCTGAAGTAAGTGTGTGATGCTGTTGCAGTACACGTCCCTCACTCATGTCTTGTGAGAGAGAGAGGTGTTTGTAAAATTCCTGATCTGTTCATTATTCTAGGTTGTGAACACCAGCAACAAGAAGAAGCGGTGCGAAGTGTGTGGACCCAAGATGGACAGAAAAACACAATATACATGCATCAAGTGCAAAAAGTATATCTGCAACACACACACACACACACACACAGTAAAACTCTGCCCCTCATGTCTTGTATAGGCTCGTGGCTAAAGGCCATGTGTCCAATGGAGCTGATGTGTTGTCTTGACTAATATGTTTATATGTTATGTGTTCATGTGTTGTGCTTGGTGTTGTGCACCTGAATGGGTTAAGTTTCTGAGTTCAAAGAAATAAAAGTCAGAATCAGAATTTTTTCAGAAGCTGTTAGAGATCGTCGTGTGCTCTTTCTCTGGTTATCACAAGAGCTGGACATCAGCCATTTTCCGGCAGATTTCACTTTTAACAAGAGATTTTGTCATGGAAAGCCGCACGGAGGCTTCGCGCATAAAGACCGATTCGCTTTGGAAGCGAGACAAAGAAACACCTCCGTTTCAGCATGTCAGAGGACAGGTTTGGACATGTCTATCTCAGCTTTCAATGCTTACCAGTACAGTAAGGCGGAGGCTTCGCGCGTCACAACCGATTCGCTGATGAAGCGAGACAAAGGAACACCTCCGTTTCGGAGTGTTAGAGGACAAATTGGGACATGTCCAGCTCTCCACAAGTTCTCTTATACTCACTCGACTGGTAAGCACTGAAAGCCGAGATAGGCATGTCCAAAGGAACACCTCCGTTTTGGCGTGTCAGAGGACAAGTTTGGACATGTCCAGCTCTTGAAAGCCGAGATAGACATGTCCAAACTTGTCCTCTGACACGCCGAAACGGAGGTGTTCCATTGTCTCGCTTCCAAAGCGAATCGGTCTTTACGCGCGAAGCCTCCGCGCAGCCTTCCATGACAAAATCTCTTGTTAAAAGTGAAATCTGCCGGAAAATGGCTGATGTCCAGCTCTTGTGATAACCAGAGAAAGAGCACACGACGATCTCGTATCCACAGAGCCATCCGTTTAGAAATGGTCCGGTGGCTTGTGCTGTGTCGTCGCAGCTCGGAGCGCGGTGCACCGAGCGTCCTTAAAGGGGTCCTTAAAGCTGTAGTAACAGACCTTATTCTCTGTGAAGCCCGTAACATTTTCACCGAAAGCCAGATAAATTTTTCGAATGGTTTCCAGGTGCCAGTCTCTAACACCTTCTGAAAAAATTCTGATGGAGAAAAAGTCCTTTTCATTCTCCCATTTCCAGACAATGAAAATCCGACGAGGGGGCAGGACCACTCCTTCCCAAGGCGTGCTCACAGGCGAATGACATCACCGACAGACGTGGAAAAACTCACGCATGCGCACGAGGGTTCAAGCATGTCTGATGTAAAAACATATGAATGAAATCCATATAGTTTTTGAAAAAATAAAAAGGACCGTTACTTTATTGACAGACCTCGTGTATATATATATATATATATATATATCCATCCATCCATTTTCTTCCATTTTATCTGGATTCGGGTCACGGGGGCAGCAGCTCAAGCTGTTAGAAAAGTATCCGACCTTCTTATTTTTTTCAAAAACCTGATGGATTTGAATCACGTGTGGTTGCATGAGCAAACCTTGAACCTTTGTGCGCATGCGTGATTTTTTTCACGCCTGTCGGTTGCGTCATTTGCTTGTAATCAGCCTTTGTGTGAGGATGGGTGGAGTCTCTCGTCGGATTTTCTTTGCAAGGAAAAAGACAGAATGACTGGAGCAGCGCGACTGCATCAAATTTTGCCAGAAACTGGGCAACAGCCAGGTGGAAACCATTCAGATTATTCAGACGGCTTTCGGTGACGATCCTCTGGGCATCACACAGATTAAGGAGCGGTACAACCGGTTTAAAGACGTCCGCACAACGGTGGAGAGCGAGCCGCGCTCCGATCGGCATCAACATGCTGAAACCACCGGATCATTTCCAAAGTGAACGCTGTGGTGATGTGGGACCATCGTGTGACTATCCGAGAAATTGTGGAAGAGGTGGACATCAGCACTTTTTTGGCACATTCCACTGTGAAAGAAGATTTTGCCATGAAAAGAGTTGCGGCGAAATTCATCGGCACGAAGCTGATGGCGCAGCAACAGCACCTCTGTGATGAAGTCTCACAGGACATGTTGTAACATGCCCTGACATGTCCAGCTTGTCCACAATTTCTCGGATAGTCACACGACTGAAAAGCCACCGAAAGCCATCTGAATCTTCCAAATGGTTATAATGGTCTGATAAAGAGAAATCTTGATCCAGGATCCGGATCCAGATCCAGATCACCTCCAACATTGAATGGGTTCTTCCATGGCCTAATATCTATCTGTGGTGGCAGTTTCGTCAAAATACGTGCAGTGGTTTTGATCCTCTCCTCTCTGCACCCAACCCCCGTGGCCCCCTCTGCAGGTGGTGAACCCACAGGAGGGCGGGCCCATGTTGCTCCTTTGGGCTGAGCCCGGCCGGGCCCCATGGGCTAAGGCCCGACCACCAGGCGCTCGCGCGTGAGCCCCAACCCCAGGCCTGGCTCCAGGGTGGGACCCCGGCTCCGCCATACCGGGCGACGTCTCGGTCCTTTATCTTTCACTGGTCATGGAGGTTCTGAGCTGCCCTTAGTCTGACCCGTCACCTAGGACCTGTTTGCCTTGGGAGACCGTACAGGGAGCACAAAGCCCCCGACAACATAGCTCCTAGGATCATCCGGGTACGCAAACTCCCCCACCACGATAAGGTGGCAGCCTTGAGCTGCTGCCCCCGCGACCCGACTCCGGATAAAGCGGAAGAAAATGGATGGATGGATGGATTTGATATAATCACGCGAAGAGACAGACAGACAGACAAATAAATAAACAGATAATTTTATTATGTCATGGTGGATGTAATGTCACTGACTGCAGCTACGTTGGTGTCAGTGCAGCTCCGGCTCCACGTGTCACTGACTGCAGTGTTGTTGGTGTCCGTGCAGCTCCGGCTCCACGTGTCAGTGACTGCAGCGTCGTTGTTGGTGTCCGTGCAGCTCCGGCTCCATGTGTCAGTGACTGCAGCGTCGTTGTTGGTGTCCGTGCAGCTCCGGCTCCACGTGTCACTGACTGCAGCGTCGTTGTTGGTGTCCGTGCAGCTCCGGCTCCACGTGTCAGTGACTGCAGCTTCGTTGTTGGTGTCCGTGCAGCTCCGGCTGCATGTGTCAGTGACTGCTACGTCGTTGTTGGTGTCCGTGCAGCTCCGGCTCCACGTGTCAGTGACTGCAGCTTCGTTGTTGGTGTCCGTACAGCTCCGGCTGCATGTGTCAGTGACTGCTACGTCGTTGTTGGTGTCCGTGCAGCTCCGGCTCCACGTGTCAGTGACTGCAGCGTCGTTGTTGGTGTCCGTGCAGCTCCGGCTCCACGTGTCAGTGACTGCAGCTTCGTTGTTGGTGTCCGTGCAGCTCCGGCTGCATGTGTCAGTGACTGCTACGTCGTTGTTGGTGTCCGTGCAGCTCCGGCTCCATGTGTCAGTGACTGCAGCATTGTTGGTGTCCGTACAGCTCCGGCTCTGCGTGTCAGTGACTGCAGCATCGTTGTTGGTGTCTGTGCAGCTCCGGCTCCACGTGTCACTGACTGCTACGTCGTTGTTGGTGTCCGTGCAGCTCCGGCTGCATGTGTCGACCATGAACACAGATCAGTCTGAGATCCTGAACATGGATAAAAGTTCAGGTTCATGCTCCCTGTCTGCACACTCTGCGCCCACGAACCCTGAACATACAGCCAGGTCCATAAGTGTTTGTACAGACTCTGGTCACCATCAAAATGAAGTTAAAATGAAACAGTCCAGATGTTCTTATTGTGTTTGACCTAAAGCGATTACATGGACCATTTAGCAATTACACATTTTTATACAAAGTCCCTCCTGTTTCAGAGGCCATAAGTAATAGGACAAACTAAATATGAGGTTTATTTTAAATAAAAATCATCACTTTGACAGCCACTTTTCTTAAAACAATCAGGAGATGAACAGTGCTGCATATGTCACTGCATATGTCTCTTCTTAAATCGATGAAATGTCTTCGTTTCAAGAACATCCCTTTCACAAAATATGCAAGAATTAAATGTTTCTCCATGTGGTGTCTGCTGTGGTGTGATGATCCAGCATGCAGGAGACCAAGGACATGCCCACATTTCCCCTGGCTGCAGGAGGCAGATGGTTAGTTTAGAGATGCAGGGATGGATAGGTTGACTGTCTGGGTGGTTGTCATCCAGGACAGGATGGGTTCATGGTGCGGTGGCTCTAATGACAGACCTAAACTCAATGAAAGTTGAAAGCAGAGGTGGGACAAAGTCACCATGATGTCACTCAAGCAGTAAATCAGCACGTCCCAAGTCAAGTCTCAAGTCATAATGACCACCAATTGTTTGCAAGCTGACTTGAGACTTGACTTGAGTCTTACAGATTGATGACTTGAGAATGACTTGACAGTGACTTTGTCTCACCTCTGGTTGAAAGTCATCTTGACTCCTTTATTTAAACTCCATTGTGGTTGTGAACAGAGACATATGGACAAAAACTGGCATTGTCCAAATACATGTGGACCTGATGACAGACAGGTTGATGGGTCCATCCTCTGCAGTTAAGCACTCCTCCTTTACATCTCCATGTTAAAAGCTGACACAATGAGAAGAGCTGATGAAGCTCAGATGAACATTGATGGACCACACTTTTTCATGTCCCACAGACGTCCTGCATAGTTAGTGGATGCTATGAAATTAGGAGCAGGTGTCTTCATCAGTGACAGAGATGATAGAGTACTAAACCAGAGACATCAGCTGTTACTTTCTACAACTTACATTCTAGAACTTGGATACTTTGGTCACAAGTCCACACAACCCCACAGAAAGGACATCGTCTGAATGCAGCTGAAGCAGACACTTCTTCATTCTCTCCCATCAGTTGTGCAGCTTTGATGTAACATGTGGCTTGAACTGAGCTGGGATATCCCTTTTGTTTGTCTCCAAAGTCTTGGCCGGGTGGCCACCGCAGTTTGAACCGTGTAGAAGGCATTACAAAAATACACAAGCAAAAAACCAAAGAAGACATTCATTGGATGAACTGAGTCCTGACGTCTGTGGTCTTATTTGGACCTGCTCTGATAGAAACTGGACATGGTGACATAATCCTCGTCCTGCTCTCTAACATCACATGTGTGGGGGTCACGGACTGGCCGGGGTGGATTGGGCTGCGGTGACGGTCTTGTGTACTCGTGTTCTCCTGAGGAGCTCTGCAGGCTGCACAGCTCCGCGCTCTCTGCGCGAGCGCTCGAGCTCCTCATGCAGTGATGCGAGATGCAGGTGGTCAGCCTGGCATCGGGGTCAGGAGGCACTGCAGACTTCACCTCCTCACTGTGCTGCTCATCCTTTGGCTCCACCGGGTAGATGTTCAGAGCACTGAACACCTCCGGTGTAAAGCTCAACAGAAGGCCCTGTGGAAAGAGTCAAGTCAGAAGCCTTGATTCACTCCAGGTTCACAGTGCTGCTTGGAAGCTCAGTTGTCTTACTTTATTTGGTCTGTAGATCTGCAGCAGCGTGTGTTTGGGGTGCGGGATGCTCAGCCACACGCACGTGTATAATCTGGAAAAACAAAAAACAATCACATCCAGCCTGCAGACGGGGTGACCTTCAGGCAGCATCGTGAAGAAGACATACTTTTGTTTCCAGAAGAACACGATGCTGGAAGTTAGAAGCACCAGCGTGACCACAGTCAGAAGGCTTATGGAGACAATCAGCCACATACCGTCACTCTCGTCTCTGTCTGCTCCCTGAAAAGCTTCAGATAAAGGCAGAGAGGAATGTGAGTGTGGGGCTCAAACGGCCAATGAGCAGAAGCTGTGACCTCCTCACCAGCATGTGTGGAGAAGCTGAAGGCCGGACTCCAGTCACTCCACGTGCCCTGGTACCCGACTGCAGGAATGGAGCGCAGCCTCACCCAGTACTCTGTGTCTGCATGCAGGTGCTGCAGGCCCACAGACAACGTATCTGAAGATGAAACATTCTGAATGTCCTGAAAGCCGCAAGAAAACATGTCAGAGAAATAAACTGTGATCAAACGACTGCGAGAACAAAAACATTCTACCAGAGTGCTGTTGGAACTCCAGATGTGAAGCTGGAACAGCTGATTGTCAAGTCGAAGGAAATCGTACGGAGTCGAAAAATGGATCACAGCCTTCTTGGACTGCAGGTTGAAGGTGATGTTACGCACCCGGGGACTTCTTGGTTTAACTGCAGAAAGAAAGAAAGGGGCATAAAAGCACAGCAGCAGTCGAAGGAAAGTCTTCACACATCTGCCCGCTAAAAGCTGCACCGTCTTCAGCTGGTGCTGATTTTTACACCAACTTACACAGCGCACCTTCAGTGGAGGGATCCAGTGTATATAGGGAGAAGGATGCTGACAGTGGAGCCATCAGGCAGGAGGAGAAGAGGGAGGTCAAACAGGGAATTGCTATATGTTGTTAAGTGTCTGCTTCTGTGTTCAGTGGGTGTGTCTTCTGAATGCACGTGATGTTGTTTTGTAGTTACCGATCTTCCTGAGGTCGATCACCCGCTGGATGGTTGCGCCTCCTGTTAGGTGCACAGTCAGGTTGAGGGGCGCCGTAATGCCTGACAGGATGCTGATGGTTTGGCCCTGTGCCTCTCTGCACTCATTGGTGTTTGTTTTCATGTTGAACAAACTGTCAACAGAAGGCACCAGTTATCCACAGGCAGGTCCATCAATACCTGGACAAGGACTGGCTTTTTATTACGTCTGCGTTTATTATTTGTCTGTCTGTTAGCAAGATTATGTCAAAACTACTTCAGGCATTCTCACCAAATTTGCACCACATATACAGTAGATATTCAGCAATGGAAGACTCCATTAAATTTTGGAGGTGATCCAAATCCAGATTCTGGATCAAGTTTCATTTTATATTGACCCTTTCACACATAACATGAAGTTGGGCAAATGAGGCTGAAACCATCTGAAAAAGGCAGAAAAATAAAAGAATTGGCAAACCTCAAAAAAATTCCAGCCACTGTTGGGAGGGACAGATAGTCAGACAGCTGTGCACAGATGCCGTACAATAACCTGTGGGAATGGTTTTGTGCATGCTTGTGTGCACGTGCACAAACACAGTGCTACCACATGAGAGGTGTGATACCACATCATGCTCACACAGCAGCGGAATCAATGTTGTACAAATGTGAATAAATTGACAAAATGTGTAAGGACCAAATAATGAGAGCACACAGAACATTATAAGAACAATGATTGTACTATTTTATTGTAAGACAATCATGTTACAGGTAATGATGTTTAATTGATGCCTGATGACCTGACAGTCTGTGTTAGAAAGGATGGAACAATTGGATTTTGTTTTGTCTGTTAAAATATTTAATTCCTGTTATAAAGAGCAGACAATACAAGAATTGTCCTCTTTTCTGTTCCTTTATGTTCATGACCCATAGACGTAAACAAGGAATTAACCAACTAACATGAATGAATTGATGTGCTCACATCAGCCGGCTCCACGCTGTTCAGCGCATGGCTCACCGAAGGACACTGAGTCATGTGGACTATAACTCTGACTATGTGTTCCCCAGCTGTGCATAGCAATGACACAGCGATCAGGTGTAGCTCTGACTGCATAATCATTGCTGTGCCCACTGAGATGTGGTTGGGGGCAATCCAAAGGTGACGTTTGTTGTTTTTATTTTTCCCATATCATCATCATTTGCAGACACACGTGCACCAACGTGCCTTGCATATGGGTGATTCGAGCACATGTGACAATATGCTTTGCATTGCGCTGACACAGCGACTGCGATGTGTAGCAGCACAAGCTGCAGTTCAATTCAATTTTTCTCAATTTATTTTCATTTATATTGCGCCAAATCACAACAGAGTTGCCTCAAGGTGCTTCACACAAGTAAGGTCTAACCTTACTAACCACCAGAGCAACAGTGGTAAGAAAAAACTCCCTCTGAGGAAGAAACCTCAAGCAGACCAGACTGAAGGGGGTGACCCTCTGCTTGGGCCAGGAACGCAGTCACTGGCTGTGGTCAACCCAAGACGTGATTGCATGTCAACCACGGTCCCCTGACAAAGGCATAACTGTAGTGGGTGTGAGCGCATGTGATCACGTCAATATGGGCATCACATCACCGATGAGTGACACCACCTGTCCGGCACAGGAAAGCGCTCACATGAATGGGATCATGGCTCCATATTGTGGGTGTCCACTCTGATCTGTCAGTCAGGTTGTCACATGACAGATGGGCTGTGTGGATGCTGCGATCAAGTGTCATGTGATGCTCCTCTCCGGTCGGACGGTGTGCAGTGCGGTGGATGGCACGCTCACAAGCCATCTGTGTTGCTCGGGGGGGCACACTTGCATGCCATTTGTGTTGCTTGGGGGGGCGGCACACTCGCATGCCATTTGTGTTGCTCGGGGGGGCACACTCGCATGCCATTTGTGTTGCTCGGGGGGGCACACTCACATGCCATTTGTGTTGCTTGGGGGGGCGGCACGCTCGCACGCCATTTGTGTTGCTTGGGGGGGGGGGCGGCACACTCGCATGCCATTTGTGTTGGTCGGGGGCAGACACGACACATTGACCGACCTTTGAGCTTTTGAACACTTGGACTGCAGCTTGAAAGTGGTCGTCTGCTCTCTGCTTTTGTGCTTGCTGCACAAATGTCCCCGCATTTTATAAGTGCCCCGTGAGTTGTGTTGTATATTCATAGGTGGCACCTGGACTCTGTCCGAGAGTGGGTCGAATGGGTACTTGCACACATTTGCTGTCGTTCACCCGCTGGTGTGAAGGCTGCCTTGATCGCGCCATTTGGCCAGGGTTTGACGTGGTAGATGATTTCATGCAGCCCCTCGACCACGACACAATTTGTCCAACCTGCGTTCAACTTGCCGTGCGAATGTTGTGAGCATGATCAGATGGCAGTGTGACCTCAGCGACATGCCAGTGCAGATTGCATGTGCTGTGGCTGAATGGTTGTAGCAGCTGCTGTACGAGGCGGCTCAGATTTTTCACAATTGGCATTCAAATCCTCCTTTGTGTGCCATTCAGCCTGAATCATGTTATGAGTGAAGGGGCCCTATATGCTTTGAAGGATTACGTCAAAACTACTTCACGGATTTTCACCAAATTTGCGCTACAGATACATATTAGACCATGGAAGACTCCACTGAAAGTTAGATGTGATCCGGAAACAGATTCTGACTCGTTTATAGGCACTTTTGGGATGTTGTCAAAACTACTTCAAGGATTCTCACCAAATTTGCACCACAGATAGATATTAGGGCATGGAAGACGCCACTGAATGTTGGAGGTGATCCAGAGCTGGATTGGTGGATGTCAGAAATCTCAGCAGGTTCGATTTTTTAACATTGGATTAAATACCAGTTTATCGTGAAGGAAATCAGAAGATGCTCTGTCCCCTTTTCTCAGCATCCCAACTAAAACTGCAGCAGGTGTGTGTCAGTCTCCTGTTTGTTCACTGATGGTTGCTTCTCCAGACACAGCCACACACTCGAATGGAACACAAGAAGCCTTTGACTCCTAACATCAAAGCTTTTTTGGTGTCCAAAGACAAACAAGTTTGAAAAGCGTTTACCAGACAGTTATTTTCTGGATGTTGTGGCCCTGGTCTTCATCGTCGTCATCGTCGTCGTGGAGGTGGGGATGTACAACGTGACAGGTCAGGCTGTTTCCAAGGCTCACGCTGATGTCAGACATGCAGCTGATCCTGGGCTCTGAGGACCACACAAGGTTCTGACATCAGTACCTCAGACCCTGAACTAAAATCTGGCTTCCAGCAGTGAAGTGGACTGACACATAATTTCACTCACAATGACAGTAAACATTTACGTTCCTTGTGATCAGTTGATTGAATATTTCCTCTGGTCCAGAGCCACCAGACCAAGGACCAAGTATTCAAAATCAATGGGTCATGTTACCATGACAACAGCATCACACTGTTTACTACACTCTGAAACACTTTGAAGTTAGAATATGAGATTAATTGAACATGTGATGTTTTATCAGTATACTCACAGACCACGAGGGGTCACTCACGGACCACCAATGGTCCACGGCCCAGTCTTTGAGAAAGGCTGCACAAGCCTCCTTGCAAAGAGGGAAAAATGGCGGTGACCTGGTGACTGCAGTGAGTCGTGCTGCCGCCGGTGTCCGGTTGCTAGGAGTTGTGGCAACCAGCTGCTGTGACACATGCAGTGGCGCATCCCTCACAAACTCTGAGGTGTGCACACAGCTGTCTGTGCGCACTGTGTGTGTGTGACTGTGTTCACAGAGTGCAAACAGACAGCTGGGCGTTGTGCCGACAAAACACAGTTGACTGCCATCAGTGTGAAACATAACACACGGCATGAGATAGAAACCCGAATGTACTGCTGTTAGCTGCTGTACGTGGCGGCTCCGATTTTTCACAATTGGCATTCAAATCCTCCTTTGTGTGCCATTCAACCTGAATCATGTTATGAGTGAAGGGGCCCTATATGCTTTGAAAGATTACATCAAAACTACTTCACAGATTTTCACCAAATTTGCGCTACAGATACATATTAGACCATGGAAGACTCCACTGAAAGTTAGTTTTGGGGATGAAAATTTACAGGGTGATTCCATAATTTATTCCTCAGAATTGAGTGAGTCCATATTTTTTTCCTCTGCTTGGTCTAAAAAAGTAACCGTTACTGACTGCCACAATCTTTTTTTCTTGATTTCTAATAGTGTTTCTTAAAGCCAGAAAGTTGCCATTTGAAATGACTTTAGTTTTGTGTCATGTCTGTGATCTGCTTTTTTTCTACAAAATTAAACAATAGAATGAACATCCTCCGAGGCCGGTGATTCCATAATTTTTGCCAGGGGTTGTAGACGTTATTGTGTTTGTTTTATGTAAAAATACCAGAAGACGCTCAGGTTGCTTCTCCATTATTTTCAAATGGGATCATCGCAATTGATTCCTGTTTGCTATTTAGAGTCCTGCTTATGTCAAACACTGTCTGTCATCTTTGTTCCAGAGTAATATATATATATAAGATGCCTGAAATTCAGTTTGCGTTTATTAAATTCCACACATCTTAAATGTAGCAGACACGTATTATCTGGAATTTTGTTTTGGCAAGTTTTCACAGTCTCTACTGCCATCTACTGGCCAGTAGTGTTCATGGCAGTATTTGCCCTAAAGCTGGGCAGACACTGTATGATGTTTTCAGTTGTTGTACTCAGTTCCAGCTCAAACTGTACGACAAAACCGCACAGTGTAAAAGTTCAGAGCGCACGATTTATGTTCTCACACTCTACAGCCCGATGTTCTGACGCGATCTGACTGCTCAAATTGTACGTTCAAAAACCACACGTCGGACTCGTGTTTCCAGAAGCAAAACATAAACAGAAGCTTTTTTCCAAACTTTATTTACATTTCTTATTTTTACAAAAACTCTTGATGGGAGACATCAAAGTTTTAACAAAAAAAACCATACAAACAATACAAGACTTTACTTGAGTTGAAGAAAGGGGGAAAAAGAAACAGAAGCTGCTCTCCCAAAGACATGATCACTGTTTACGCTCTCTCCAATTCCACATCGGTGTTTGCACAGGCACAGTGCGAGAGGTTGGACGCTTGTAGCGCTTCAGCAGAGGGATACCCTCACGACGGCCGACCAGAATATCAAACAGGTTTGATTTTCATCTGACCATATGACTGGTCATGAGATGTTAAACGCAGCTCGTTACTCCATGTATACTACACGATGCAGGACGCGCGATTTTTGTGTGAATGAATAAGTCAACCAATCAGTGTTAGTGGAGGCACATTTTACCCATAATCCCTTTGGCATCTGTCTGTGTTTGTTACAAAACCTCAGAATTAGTGCATTATTCAACATTAAAAGATACATGTTATATCTTAACTTTGTATAAATGACAGAATTGACATTAATGGAGTTATTCTATCAGTATTCATTTTATTTATAAACCAAACCATAAGTCAGCAGGGCTTTATTTTCTAAGACCTCCGCCTGACGGCGACGCTGTTATTGAGTAGAGAGATGAGCTTTGCTGTTGGAAGCTATGTAATAAACAGGAGCTTCCAGCAGGGGGCAGTGCACTCAAAGACAGAAGTGCTGACTCATAGTTTGGGTCTGTCGTCGCCTTTGATGCTACCAGAATCAATCGTGCCGTTAAAACTCAAAATCAGCTTGTTAGTAGTTGCAAGTGTACCGGAGACAATACTGGAAGTTATTGGTTATCTGTAGCTTCCAATAAATTTTTGGGTGGTTTATCAGTTTAGCTTTATAAAAGATAACTTTTCAGTTATCTGATTATCTGTTATCAAAGCTAATTTTTTGGTTACTTGTGCCCACCACTACCCAGAATTCAAAGTACTCTGACCAGAAACGACTGACTGCCAGAAACAGCCAATAAACTCACTTTCTACCTGAACAGGATTTGATCCATCCTGGTCTTGATGACAGAGTTTGTCATGGCGACTGAACGCCTGAAGTCATGTGACAACATGAAAGCTTCTTCAAAAAACAAACTCACCCACACCAACATCTTCATCTCCACTTTGAGCCCACGACACAGCCACGAAGACACACACAACGAGCCGCAACCCCATCACTGCAAAGAGGCACACAAACATCATTACACAAAATGAACCACAACATTGAAGACAGACACACAAACATCATGACACAAAATGAGCCGCAAGCCCATCACTACACAGAGAGACGCAAACACTATTCTACACAACATGCCGCAACCCCATGACTGCACAAAGACACAAAAACATCATTACACAAAATGAGCCGCAACCCCATCACCACACACAGGCACACAAACATTACACACAATGAACCGCAATAAAACACTGCACACAGACACACAAACATTACACACAAGCAGAAACAACCCCATCACTGCACAGAGAAACACAAACATCATGACATCATAACACTCAATAACCGCAACTCCATCACTGGACACTGGCAAACAAACATTACACACAATGAGCTGTGACCCCATCACTGCACACAGACACACAAACATCATTACATCATCATCACACTCAATAATGTGCAACCCCATCACTGCACACAGACACATAGACATCGTTACATCATTACACACAATGAGCCACAAACCCATCACTGCACATAGACACACAAAAATCATGACAAACAATGAGGCGCAACCCCATCACCACAAACAGATGCACAAACATTATTACACATGAGCCGAAACCCAATCAAATCAAATCAATTTTATTTATATAGCACCAAATCACGACAAACAGTCGCCCCAAGGTGCTTTATATTGTAAGGCAAAAGCCATACAATAATCACAGAAAAACCCCAACGGTCAAAACGACCCCCTGTGAGGAAGCACTTGGCGACAGTGGGAAGGAAAAACTCCCTTTTAACAGGAAGAAACCTCCAGCAGAACCAGGCTCAGGGAGGGGCAGTCTTCTGCTGGGACTGGTTGGGGCTGAGGGAGAGAACCAGGAAAAAGACATGCTGTGGAGGGGAGCAGAGATCGATCACTAATGATTAAATGCAGAGTGGTGCATACAGAGCAAAAAGAGAAAGAAACACTCAGTGCATCATGGGAACCCCCCAGCAGTCTACGTCTATAGCAGCATAACTAAGGGATGGTTCAGGGTCACCTGATCCAGCCCTAACTATAAGCTTTAGCAAAAAGGAAAGTTTTAAGCCTAATCTTAAAAGTAGAGAGGGTGTCTGTCTCCCTGATCTGAATTGGGAGCTGGTTCCACAGGAGAGGAGCCTGAAAGCTGAAGGCTCTGCCTCCCATTCTACTCTTACAAACCCTAGGAACTACAAGTAAGCCTGCAGTCTGAGAGCGAAGCGCTCTATTGGGGTGATATGGTACTATGAGGTCCCTAAGATAAGATGGGACCTGATTATTCAAAACCTTATAAGTAAGAAGAAGAATTTTAAATTCTATTCTAGAATTAACAGGAAGCCAATGAAGAGAGGCCAATAAGGGTGAGATATGCTCTCTCCTTCTAGTCCCCGTCAGTACTCTAGCTGCAGCATTTTGAATTAACTGAAGGCTTTTAGGACAACCTGATAATAATGAATTACAATAGTCCAGCCTAGAGGAAATAAATGCATGAATTAGTTTTTCAGCATCACTCTGAGACAAGACCTTTCTAATTTTAGAGATATTGCGCAAATGCAAAAAAAAGCAGTCCTACATATTTGCTTAATATGCGCATTGAAGGACATATCCTGATCAAAAATGACTCCAAGATTTCTCACAGTACTACTGGAGGTCAAGGTAATGCCATCCAGAGTAAGGATCTGGTTAGACACCATGTTTCTAAGATTTGTGGGGCCAAGTACAATAACTTCAGTTTTATCTGAATTTAAAAGCAGGAAATTAGAGGTCATCCATGTCTTTATGTCTGAAAGACATTCCTGCAGTTTAACTAATTGGTGTGTGTCCTCTGGCTTCATGGGTAAATAAAGCTGGGTATCATCTGCATAACAATGAAAATTTAAGCAATGCTTTCTAATAATACTGCCTAAAGGAAGCATGTATAAAGTGAATAAAATTGGTCCTAGCACAGAACCTTGTGGAATTCCATAATTAACCTTAGTCCGTGAAGAAGACTCCCCATTTACATGAACAAATTGTTATCTATTAGATAAATATGATTCAAACCACAGCAGCGCAGTGCCTTTAATACCTATGGCATGCTCTAATCTCTGTAATAAAATTTTATGGTCAACAGTATCAAAAGCAGCACTGAGGTCTAACAGAACAAGCACAGAGATGAGTCCACTGTCTGAGGCCATAAGAAGATCATTTGTAACCTTCACTAATGCTGTTTCTGTACTATGATGAATTCTAAACCCTCACTGAAACTCTTCAAATAGACCATTCCTCTGCAGATGATCAGTTAGCTGTTTTACAACTACCCTTTCAAGAATTTTTGAGAGAAAAGGAAGGTTGGAGATTGGCCTATAATTAGCTAAGATAGCTGGGTCAAGTGATGGCTTTTTAAGTAATGGTTTAATTACTGCCACCTTAAAAGCCTGTGGTACATAGCCAACTAATAAAGATAGATTGATCATATTTAAGATCGAAGCATTAATTAATGGTAGGGCTTCCTTGAGCAGCCTGGTAGGAATGGGGTCTAATAGACATGTTGATGGTTTGGAGGAAGTAACTAATGAAAAAGAGAGAAAGAGTCTAACCAAATACCAGCATTACTGAAAGCAGCCAAAGTTAACGATATGTCTTTGGGATGGTTATGAGTAATTTTTTCTTTAATAGTTAAAATTTTATTAGCAAAGAAAGTCATGAAGTCATTACTAGTTAAAGTTAAAGGAATACTCGGCTCAATAGAGCTCTGACTCTTTGTCAGCCTGGCTACAGTGCTGAAAAGAAACCTGGGGTTGTTCTTATTTTCTTCAATTAGTGATGAGTAGTAAGATGTCCTAGCTTTACGGGGGGCTTTTTTATAGAGCAACAGACTCTTTTTCCAGGCTAAGTGAAGATCTTCTATATTAGTGAGACGCCATTTCCTCTCCAACTTACGGGTTATCTGCTTTAAGCTGTGAGTTTGTGAGTTATACCACGGAGTCAGGCATTTCTGATTTAAGGATCTCTTTTTTAGAGGAGCTACAGCGTCCAAAGTTGTGCTCAATGAGGATGTAAAACTATTGATGAGATAATTTATCTCACTCGCAGAGTTTAGGTAGCTACTCTCCACTGTGTTGGTATATGGCATTGAAGAACATAACAAAGAAGGAATCATATCCTTAAACCTAGTTACAGCGTTTTCTGAAAGACTTCTACTGTAATGAAACTTATTCCCCACTGCTGGGTAGTCCATTAAAGTAAATGTTATTAAGAAATGATCAGACAGAAGGGGGTTTTCAGGGAATACTGTTAAGTCTTCAATTTCCATACCATAAGTCAGAACAAAATCTAAAGTATGGTTAAAGTGGTGGGTGGACTAATTTACATTTTGAGCGAAGCCAATTGAGTCTAATAATAGATTAAATGCAGTGTTGAGGCTGTCATTCTCAGCATCTATGTGGATGTTAAAATCACCCACTATAATTATCTTATCTGAGCTAAGCACTAAGTCAGACAAAAGGTCTGAAAATTCACAGAGAAACTCACAGTAACGACCAGGTGGACAATAGACAACAGACTTTTTTTTTAAGTCCCAAAAACTGGTTTTTGGGACTTCCAATTTGGATAGACAAGACTAAGAGTCAAGCTTTCAAATGAATTAAAGCTCTGTCTGGGTTTTTGATTAATTAATAAGCTGGAGTGGAAGATAGCTGCTAATCCTCCCCCTCGGCCCGTGCTTCGAGCATTTTGACAGTTAGTGTGACTCGGGGGTGTTGACTCATTTAAACTAACATATTCATCCTGCTGTAACCAGGTTTCTGTAAGGCAGAATAAATCAATATGTTGATCAATTATTATATCATTTACTAACAGGGACTTAGAAGAGAGACACCTAATGTTTAATAAACCACATTTAACTGTTTTAGTCTGTGGTGTAGTTGAAGGTGCTATATTATTTTTTCTTTTTGAATTTTTATGCTTAAATAGATTTTTACTGGTTGTTGGTGGTCTGGGAGCAGGCACCGTCTCTACGGGGATGGGGTAATAAGGGGATGGCAGGGGGAGAGAAGCTGCAGAGAGGTGTGTAAGACTACAACTCTGCTTCCTGGTCCCAACCCTGGATAGTCACAGTTTGGAGGGTTTAATAAAATTGGCCAGATTTCTAGAGATGAGAGCTGCTCCATCCAAAGTGGGATGGATGCCGTCTCTCCTAACAAGACCAGGTTTTCCCCAGAAGCTTTGCCAATTATCTATGAAGCCCACCTCATTTTTTGGACACCACTCAGACAGCCAGCAATTCAAGGAGAACATGCGGCTAAACATGTCACTCCCGGTCCGATTGGGGAGGGGCCCAGAGAAAACTACAGAGTCCGACATTGTTTTTGCAAAGTTACACACCGATTCAATGTTAATTTTAGTGACCTCCGATTGGCGTAACCGGGTGTCATTACTGCCGACGTGAATTACAGTCTTACCAAATTTACGCTTAGCCTTAGCCAGCAGTTTCAAATTTCCTTCAGTGTCGCCTGCTCTGGCCCCCGGAAGACAATTGACTATGGTTGCTGGTGTCGCTAACTTCACATTTCGCAAAACAGAGTCGCCAATAACCAGAGTTTGTTCCTCGGCGGGTGTATCGCCAAGTGGGGAAAAACGGTAATAGATGTGAACGGGTTGGCGGTGTACACGGGGCTTCTGTTTAGAACTATGCTTCTTCCTCACAGTCACCCAGTCGGCCTGCTTTCCCGGCTGCTCGGGATCTGCTGGGGGACAGCTAACGGCGGCTAAGCTACCGTGGTCCGCACCGACTACAGGGGCCTGGCTAGCTGTGCGGAGCCGAGTCTCCAATTCGCCCAGCCTGGCCTCCAAAGCTACGAATAAGCTACACTTATTACAAGTACCATTACTGCTAAAGGAGGCCGAGGAATAACTAAACATTTCACACCCAGAGCAGAAAAGTGCGGGAGAGACAGGAGAAGCCGTGATGCTAAACCGGCTAAGAGCTAATAGCTGCACAAAGCTAGCGGATTCCTAAAAACACACAAAGTGAATAATGTGTAAATAATTTAGAGGTGATTCAGCAGAGGGAGTGCTTTAGTTAAGGCACGTGAAGATTACACTGTGAAACAAATCGTTATCTAGGTAACTAGATCAATCTAACTATGCAGATTAAACAGATACAGAAAAACACCGCTGTGCTCCGGAACAGGAAGTGATACAATACCGCAGTGAGAGCCAACCACCAGTCACAAGACTGGAAACGGGAATCACCACACACAGATGCACAAACATCATTACCCAAATGAGCTGCCACCCCATCACACAAAAATCAGTAAATCATCACACACAAAGAGCCACAACCCAATCACTGCACAGAGACACACAAATATCAGTATATCATTACACACAATAAGCCGCAACGCCATCACTGCACACAGTCGCACAAACATCAATACACACAACAAGGCGCAAACCCATCACTGCACAGACACACAAACACCATTACACACAACGTGCTGCAAGCCCATCACCGCACACAGTCACACAAACATCAATACACACAACAAGCCGCAAACCCATCACTGCACACAGACACACAAACATCAATACACAAAACGAGCCGCAAGCCCATCACTGCACACAGACACACCAACACCATTACACACAACGTGCTGCAAGCCCATCACCGCACACAGTCGCACAAACATCAATACACACAACAAGCCGCAAACCCATCACTGCACACAGACACACAAACATCAATACACACAACAAGCCGCAAACCCATCACTGCACACAGACACACAAACATCAATACACACAACAAGCCGCAAACCCATCACTGCACACAGACACACAAACATCAATACACACAACAAGCCGCAAACCCATCACTGCACACAGACACACAAACATCAATACACACAACAAGCCGCAAACCCATCACTGCACACAGACACACAAACATCAATACACACAAGCCGCAAACCCATCACTGCACACAGACACACAAACAGCATTACACACAACAAGCCGCAAACCCATCACTGCACACAGACACACAAACATCAATACACAAAACGAGCCGCAAGCCCATCACCGCACACAGTCGCACAAACATCAATACACACAAGGCGCAACCCCATCACTGCACAGACACACAAACACCATTACACACAATGATCTACAACCCCATCACTGCACACAGTCACACAAACATCATTACATTATCATATACAATGATCTACAACCCCATCACTGCACACAGTCACACAAACATCATTACATTATCACACACAATGATCTACAACCCCATCACTGCACACAGTCACACAAACATCATTACATTATCACACACAATGATCTACAACCCCATCACTGCACACAGTCACACAAACATCATTACATTATCACACACAATGACCTACAACCCCATCACTGCACACAGTCACACAAACATCATTATACATTATCACACACAATGATCTACAACCCCATCACTGCACACAGTCACACAAACATCATTACATTATCACATACAATGACCTACAACCCCATCACTGCACACAGTCACACAAACATCATTACATTATCACACACAATGACCTACAACCCCATCACTGCACACAGTCACACAAACATCATTACATTATCACACACAATGATCTACAACCCCATCACTGCACACAGTCACACAAACATCATTACATTATCACACACAATGACCTACAACCCCATCACTGCACACAGTCACACAAACATCATTATACATTATCACACACAATGACCTACAACCACATCACTGCACACAGTCACACAAACATCATTACATTATCACACACAATGACCTACAACCACATCACTGCACAGAGACAGACAAACATCATTACATCATTACACACAACGAGCTGTAACCACATCACTGCACACAGTCACACAAACATCATTACATTATCACACACAATGACCTACAACCACATCACTGCACAGAGACAGACAAACATCATTACATTATCACACACAATGACCTACAACCCCATCACTGCATACATTCACACAAACATCATTACATTATCACACACAATGATCTACAACCCCATCACTGCACACAGTCACACAAACATCATTACATTATCACATACAATGACCTACAACCCCATCACTGCACACAGTCACACAAACATCATTACATTATCACACACAATGACCTACAACCCCATCACTGCACACAGTCACACAAACATCATTATACATTATCACACACAATGATCTACAACCCCATCACTGCACACAGTCACACAAACATCATTACATTATCACATACAATGACCTACAACCCCATCACTGCACAGTCACACAAACATCATTACATTATCACACACAATGACCTACAACCCGATCACTGCACACAGTCACACAAACATCATTACATTATCACACACAATGATCTACAACCCCATCACTGCACACAGTCACACAAACATCATTACATTATCACACACAATGACCTACAACCCCATCACTGCACACAGTCACACAAACATCATTATACATTATCACACACAATGACCTACAACCCCATCACTGCACACAGTCACACAAACATCATTACATTATCACACACAATGACCTACAACCACATCACTGCACACAGTCACACAAACATCATTACATTATCACACACAATGACCTACAACCACATCACTGCACAGAGACAGACAAACATCATTACATCATCACACACAACGAGCTGTAACCACATCACTGCACACAGTCACACAAACATCATTACATTATCACACACAATGACCTACAACCACATCACTGCACAGAGACAGACAAACATCATTACACACAACGAGCTGTAACCACATCACTGCACACAGTCACACAAACATCATTACATTATCACACACAATGACCTACAACCACATCACTGCACAGAGACAGACAAACATCATTACATTATCACACACAATGACCTACAACCCCATCACTGCATACATTCACACAAACATCATTACATTATCACACACAATGACCTACAACCACATCACTGCATACATTCACACAAACATCATTACATTATCACACACAATGACCTACAACCACATCACTGCACACAGTCACACAAACATCATTACATTATCACACACAATGGCCTACAACCCCATCACTGCATACAGTCATACAAACATCATTACATTATCACACATGAGCTGTAACCCCATCACTGCACACAGTCACACAAACATCATTACATTATCACACACAATGACCTACAACCCCATCACTGCACACAGTCACACAAACATCATTACATTATCACACATGAGCTGTAACCCCATCACTGCACACAGTCACACAAACATCATTACATTATCACACACAATGACCTACAACCCCATCACTGCACACAGTCACACAAACATCATTACATTATCACACACAATGACCTACAACCCCATCACTGCACACAGTCACACAAACATCATTACATTATCACACACAATGAGCTGTAACCCCATCACTGCACACAGTCACACAAACATCATTACATTATCACACACAATGACCTACAACCCCATCACTGCATACAGTCATACAAACATCATTACATTATCACACATGAGCTGTAACCCCATCACTGCACACAGTCACACAAACACCATTACATTATCACACATGAGCTGTAACCCCATCACTGCACAGTCACACAAACATCATTACATTATCACACACAATGACCTACAACCCCATCACTGCATACAGTCATACAAACATCATTACATTATCACACATGAGCTGTAACCCCATCACTGCATACAGTCACACAAACATCATTATAGTATCACTCATGATGAGCTGTAACCCCATCACTGCACACAGTCACATAAACATCATTACATCATGACACACCATGACCTACAACCCCATCACTGCACACAGTCACACAAACATCATTACATTATCACACTCAATGACCTACAACCCCATCACTGCACACAGTCACACAAACATCATTACATTATCACACTCAATGACCTACAACCCCATCACTGCATACAGTCACATAAACATCATTACATCATGACACACCATGACCTACAACCCCATCACTGCACACAGTCACACAAACATCACATCATTACACACAATGAGCCACAACCCCATCACTGCATACATTCACACAAACATCATTACATTATCACCCACGATGACCTACAACCCCATCACTGCATACATTCACACAAACATCATTACATTATCACACACAATGACCCACAACCCCATCACTGCACACAGTCACACAAACATCATTACATTATCACACTCAATGACCTACAACTCCATCACTGCACACAGTCACATAAACATCATTACATCATGACACACAATGACCTACAACCCCATCACTGCTCACAGTCACACAAACATCATTACATCATTACACACGATGAGCTGTAACCCCATCACTGCATACAGCCACATAAACATCATTACAGTATCACACACAATGACCTACAACCCCATCACTGCACACAGTCACATAAACATCATTACATTATCACACACGATGACCTACAACCCCATCACTGCACACAGTCACACAAACATCATTACATCATTACACACGATGAGCTGTAACCCCATCACTGCACACAGTCACATAAACATCATTACAGTATCACACACAATGACCTACAACCCCATCACTGCACACAGTCACACAAACATCATTACATTAAAACACACAATGAGCTGTAACCCCATCACTGCACACAGTCACACAAACATCATTACATTATCACAT